>NC_089594.1:22199368-22350895 GCF_019320115.1 Miscanthus floridulus
TAAATTTTGTCAAATGAAAATATGATCAAAATAAAAGTTGTACATATTGATGAGTTCTACAACTTTGGTATTCATGAGTTTTTCATGTGAAATCATTTACTCTTTCAAAATATTGTTTCAAGTTAAAATTATTTGAATTTCAAAATTTGAATCGTTCAAACAAAGTCACATGACAAGATGACCAAAATAAAAGTTGTACATGTTGATGAGTTATACAACTTTTATGTTTACAACATTTTCATTTTATTTCATTTAACGTCATAAAATTGTATTCAAAATTTTTAAAATTCAAATTTTTAATTTTTATTTTTTTTTGTTTTCTATATTGTTTTGACTACAATTGTTTATATATATATTTCTTCATATATAGAATAATAAAAAATATTATATTTGTGTATATACACAATTTTTTTATATTACTTTGTGTTTTTATGATATAAAAAATATAGAATTTATAATTTTTTTAAAAAAATATTTGTAGGGGCGGTTGGATCAGGAACCGCCCCTACAAATGCATTTGTAGGGACGGCTGGATCAGGAACCGCCCCTACAAATGGTACCTAGTATAAATAGGAGGGAAGCGCACGGGAGTCATCGTCTAGGCGTGTCTTTCTTCCTCCGACGCCGTCAGGCTGCCTAGGGTTTCTGCCGCCGGTCCCGTGCCCGCCGACACCCGCACCCGGTCCCGCGCGCCCGCCCCCCGCGCCAACCCCCGGCGTCCCACGCCCGGCCCCCGGTGCCCTCCCCCGCGCATCGACCCCGGCGTCCCGCGCCTGGCCCCCGGCGCCCTCCCCTGCGCACCGACCCCCGGCGTCCCGCGCCCGGCCCCGGCGCCCCTCCCCCGCGCGCCGACCCCCGACGTCCCGCGCCCAGCCCCCGGCGCCCGCCACCCGCACGCCGACACCCGCACCCGGTCCCCGGCGCCCGCCCCCGCACGCTGACCCCCGGCGTCCCGCGCCCGGCCCCCCCGCGTGCCGACCCCCGGCGACCCACGCCCGGCCCCCGGCGCCCGCCCCCGCACGCCGACGACCCGGCCCTCAACTCAGGTTTGTTCCGTCCCTTAACCTTCTTCTTGTCTTCAGTTCCTATCGGTACATTGTTACCGTGCACACCGAGGATGCTGCACACACGCCCTATCGGTACATTGTTTTCTCGCAATTTCCAGATGAATTCTTTTGTCATTGGATCTATTTCACTGTGTGATGGCCATTGCTTGTTCTCCCCCATATGTTTGCGAGCACGGATGGTTGTGGTGGTTGTTGACACGGCTTATGTACCACCCATGGTCGCTAGTTCGGAGAAGCCTCACCATTGCCCTGCACCCTGTTCTGCATGTCGCAGCTCAATCTCTTATTCCTGCACCACCCCTGTAATTCAAGTTTTGTCATTGATTGCTCCTTTTTGTGAGGAACACTTACTGTTACTATTTATCTAGCTTAGCACACGTACCTACCTCACATGAAACACAAGGTCTTGCCTAGTCCTATACTTGTTGTTGTTTATTCTGCTTCTTCCGATCCTAATTCCGAAGCCAACCTCCCATGAGTATAGGTTGTAGAATTCTTTCGCCTCCCTCGTAAGGTTGGAAAATTGGCTCCCTTGGACGGTCCTGGGCAGTTTTTAGCGCTCGGTTGATGGCGCTCTCTTCTAGTGGAGCTAAGCGTGAGTCAGGTGCATGTTTCCCCCTCTTCCTGCAGTGTGTCAAATAATGTTCGTCAGCTAAAGTATAGGTCGTGACTTTCTTGCCACAGCCCAATAGTCCCTTTACTTCTCCATCGCCTCTTCACCCCATTGCATTTCCTTGAGATGATAGGTCTTGAGATGGGAGAGATCAGATAGTTCGCATTAACTAGCAGAGTATCAGGTCAGGAGAAACATGATAGAATAGAGATTTGTGTTTAGTACTCTATTGTCATGCTGACCTATCAGCTAATGACCTTCCTTCCAGCATGTTATGGCCGTGTAGTGCTGTACCAGTACAGTGTGTATGGTTTCTTTGTCTGTATTTAGCAACCACGATCAACAAGGTTTGTTGGTCGCAGCTGAAAGTCTTTATCTCCTTATAATTAACCAGAAACAAGAAAGAAAGCTAAACGTAGTCTACGCGTTCATGGTTCATGGACGTCTCCTAAGCGGTACAGTTGTGGCATGGAATTTCTACCTCCGTTTTCACTTGCTGCAGCAGTCGGCGATAGGCACCCGTAGCTGGCCGGAGCCAGACAGAAATATGGAAGTGCATGTAAGCACCACTTGAGACCTCAAACTCTGACAGACCAAGACTGCCTTGTTTATTGTCAGTGATGACAAATTAAACCATGTTCCATGTTAATGGCTCACATAGTCACATGCATTACGATAGGTAAATAAATTGAGAAATGAGTTGATTCGTGCGCGCTGCTACCCTCGCCTCTTCACCCCATTGCATTTCCTGGCTTCCAAGGTGGCCGACAGTCGCTGAACTTCGTTCCATCGCTTGATGGATTGGCTCTAAATCTTCTAGATTCCTCGTTGCTGGCGAACTTTGCAAGCTACCAACCGGCAAGAAAGTTGCAGTGCATTTGTTTCATGTCCCTTTTGCGTCTTCTTTTTGTTTTTTGAAAATAGAAATAATTAGCCTATCTAACTAAGTGCTAAGTGTCTGTAGTGTTGTGTCAGTACTATTAAATTTCTAAAAACTGGATAGTGGTCATTTCAGCTAGGTGTCAGTGCTCATTTCAGTTAAGTTTCTGTGCTCATTTTAGTTAATTTTCAGTGCTCATTTCAGTTCAGTTTTAGTGCTCATTTCAGTTTCAATTTCAGTGCTATTTTCTGAATGTGAACTACTTGATGCTGTGATCTACCTAATGTTGTGATCTACCTGGTACCTGAATGCTGCTGGCTGGCTGTAATCGGGCTTACTGGCTGCTGGCTGCTGGCTCCTACTATTACTCTACTTATTAGGCAGTATCGGGCTTGCTGGCTGCTGGCTGCGGCTGCTGGCTGCTGGCTGGTACCAGTGGCTGCTGGCTGCTGGTTGGTCTCCTACAACTCCTATTACTACTACTTGCTACTCCTACTACTACTCTACTACTATACTCTCCTCTACTTCACTCTACTCCTCTCCTCTCCTAAGCAGCTTTTGCTACTTCTACTACTACTCTACTACTTCCCTAATACTACTGTTTACTACTTCTACTTCTACTTCTATCTTCTATCAACTACTAGCTACTGGCTACTGGCTGGTCTCCTACAACTCCTATTACTACTACTTGCTACTCCTACTACTACTCTACTACTATACTCTCCTCTACTCCACTCTACTCCTCTTCTCTCCTAAGCAGCTTTTGCTACTTCTACTACTACTCTACTACTTCCCTAATACTACTGTTTACTACTTCTACTTCTGTCTTCTATCAACTACTTGTACTTCTGTCAACTAATTCTACTACTTCCCTACTACTACTGTCTACTACTTCTGATTGTCCAATCTGCCTATTAGGTTCAGAAGATATTAAGCATATGATGTTCATGTGTGATCGAGCAAAGTCAGTATGGCAGCTGTTGCTTTTTTGGGAAGCAGCACCTGCTTTTTTTTTGCCAAATCTCCCCTCTCCTCTATTTTTGCCGCCTTTCCTATCCTCTATGTTTGGGAAGCAGCAACTGCTTTTTTACACCTTTTCCTCTATATGTTTGTTAAGCAGCTGTTGCTTTTTTTTGCCAAATCTCCCCTCTCCTCTCCTTTGTTTTGCCGATGATGAAATTGTCCAAGTCCATACATTATATGGAATATGAGCTGATGATCAAGAACTTGTGAGGAACTTGGCATCATTAGCAGCCGCCCCTACATTACCTTCTCCTATCTTCTCTGTTATGATGCCTTGATGCTCCAAGTTCAAGATCAGATGATGATTGACATGTTTCTGAGGCCTCTACCACTGCTACTTCTCGTTTTTTATATTGTTGTTTTATAGGACTACTTTGGTTTATAGACCTTTTTGATTTCTTATACCTTCTCGCGTACCTAAAGCACACTTTCTTGCATCTTTTAGAACAAAGCGCGAAATAATATCGCGGACAACAGATAGTGCAGCTCGATGCCCCGAGCATGATGAGCAGTCAATCCTTGAGGAGCAAGCACTAGAGGACCAGCTTACTTAGGAATAGTTCGATAACGAGGTAGAAAAGGATCTAGAAGTGATGCTTACTCAGGAGGAGTGTGACGAGGAGGAAGGCCCCAAAGGAGAGGCTGCTGAAGGCGAAGAAGAAGAGGATGATGAGTTAGAAGAGGGATATGAAAGTCCCGAGGATCCTTTCCCACCTGAAGCAAGAAGGAGGCCAATGGAGGAAGATTTGGATAAGGATTTTGACCCGAACGAGGAGGTAGGGAAGAAGCCTTATCATGTAAATTTTGCTAAAACTTTGGTTGTGTTACCTCTGCTAGCACTTTGACCTGTCCTATATACAGGTCCCTCCTGAAACTCAGAAAAGACGACGTCGACGTCCGCGACATCTTGCTGGACAAGATGGAGTAGAGGAAAGGAGAGCAGAGGCAACAACCATAGAGACGGATCACGATGGCTCTGCTCAACAAACTCAAGACACAACCACGACTACCAAGCCTAAGAGGAAACAAGGGGATAGAAAAGGAAATATATATCCAGATAAGGCTTGCTATTTGATAACAGAGGTTGGGCCAGTAGGGGAGATCCTTGAGCCAAAGGAATTAAGAGGACGATTCCGTAATGTGATCAGGGCCCTAGTAAGAGATAAATTGAACCCAGCAATCCCTAATTGGAAAGAGGTACCAGAGAACATAAAGAATGCACTATGGGATAGGCATCTGAAGGTCAATTTTAGATTTCCGGAGGGTAAGCACGAATTGGTAAAAAAAATGCTATCAGGATGATGGGAGAGTCATTTCGACGTTGGAGGTCGAAGCTCAACACGAAGTATATCCAAAAGGGGTTAAGTCCCTTCAACGAGTTCGGCAAAATAACTCCTAGTCAATGGGAGGAGCTCGTGGCTCAGAAGACTTCAGCAGAGGCATTGGAGCTCAGTGCCCGTAACACCGAGCTGGCGAAGAGGAACAAACACCACCATCATCTAGGCCTTGGTGGCTATTATGCCAAGGAAGAGCAATTTAGGAAGATGGATGAAGAGGCCGTAGCTGCTGGGAATATCGATGTGATGAACTTGAAGGTACGCTCAAGGAACTGGATATATGCGAGGAGTACAGAACCATCCGACAGTAATCTTAAGTTTGATAAGCCGGAGACCCAAGAGGCGGTATCAAGGATACTGAAATATGCTGAAGACAAAGAGATGGGCTCATTCAATCCTTCCAGAGAGAGGGACGAGCTTAGCCTTGGCTTGGAAAACAAGGAGCACACAGGCCGCACCAGGGGGCTAGGGAAAAGGATGACCTGGAAGCAAGGATTCGAAGAGGACAGGCACATGTACAAGAAACATGGCCGAGACTAGGAGACTAGTCTTTAGCTCTAAGTGAAGGCTCTAGTTGCGAAGGCGCTGGAGGAGCAAGGAATGTCTACGGAGCCACGTATATTAGTGACGCCGCTGGGAGAACTGGCATTAGTTGGCAGCCCTCCGAAAGTTCCTAGCAGCCAAGGTTCCACTGCAGCCACAACCCTAGTCGATCTCATACAGGAACCTACTAGTTGCACCTTGGTGTTTCTCAGCGGCCGGCAGAACACTGTGATGGAGGTGGCAACGGGTGTGGCACATCCTCCCGGTGGCTTACACCACAATAATAAGATACCGTCGGAATACACTAGGGTCGAGGTGCATACAGTGAAGCCTGAGTTCATGCAGTGGAGGATAGACTACGCAACTCCCGAGGGGCTGGTGTTACTCGAAGACGTTATGGGGCAGTTCATCCTCTGGCACAAACGGGACATTATATTGACTATTTCTTCGCCGCCTCTCCCTCTCCCAAATTTGGAGCGAGTTGTTGAGGACGGGGAGATATTTTCACCGTCTCATGACCCCCACATTCCTAAGATGCCACATTCTTCCCCGCCTCCTATCGAGCATGTGCCTGATGAGATGCCACAACCTTCTCCAGCTCGTACCGGGTAAGTGCATCATGAGATGCCATAGTCTTCTCAACAAGCACAACCGATACATGAACAACGAGTGTCTCCTGAAGAAGGTGATGCACAAGAAGATGAGGACGTGCCTAAATGGGAACTCCGAAAGAAGATTCCAATCAACATAAGGCCAGTTTATGTTCCGATCAAAGACGTCTCATCGGTATCTAAGTGGTATTCCAATGATCAGTTCAAGCCTGAAAACCAAGTTAAAAAAGTCCCATCACGGGGTTCTGAGGAGGCTGTTAGTAGCAAACTCCACCAAATTGCAAAGCAGTATCCAAATGTTGATGCCATCGAATGGTCAAAGGATTGCCCAAAAAAATATGAAAGAGGCAAGCCCTTCCTACCAAACTGGGACATCCAGCGCCTACCACTTGGAATGAGAAGGTTCCATGATTGGTACTTGCGTGTTCTCCCAATGAGCATAGATATCATACAAGCATGCTTTCCCACCGGCACATTTGGAAGCCCAGCCGGAAAAATTGTCTTTGACTTCAATGACATGCACACATGCTTTCACCTGGGAGAAATGGAGATGAATCTAATTCGCACGTGGTGCCTGTAAGTCCTTGTCCTCCCGATATGATATGAATGTAATCTTTGAATTATGTTGTAACTAACCCACGCCGTGATTTGTAGAATGCAAGTGCACATTGTCAAACAAATGCCAAGTGTGAAAGCCGGGTATGTAGACCCTCAAGCTATAGCCCAAACAAATTTTAATTACCCTAAATGGTGGACACTGGATGCCAAAGAGCTAGCAGCTACAAAGACTCTTCGAGAGAAAGAGCGCATCCGTAGTGCGAAGCTAAGGGAAGAGTCCCTTAAGGTTGCGGCATACATTGCCTTGGCTTTCAAAAATCTCCAACACCACTCTACTATATGGCTACCATACAACTTCGAGTAAGCTCAACTCTATACTTAAAGCTTTGTTCGATATATTTCATTCGATGCAAAAGGGCTTATCTAGTTCTATGATTAAATCTATGCTGCAACCACTGGATTTGTATAGCCGTCGATGTCGGGAGGAGCATGGCATGGGTCTTTGATTCATTAGATAAGGACACGGTGACATACAAAGACTTCATATCGATTCTCAAGACGTATATATATCAACAATCCTCATTAGCTTATATGTTTGTATACATACTTGTAACATTCACTTTTGGATACTAATAAGTTGTATTTGCTAAAATAATTCGAACAGGGCATTTAGGTTCTATGTCACTAATCATCATGGAAGGCATGATCCAGCAAGGAAGGAAAAGCTGGCTATAAAAACACTATGTGCGGTAAGTGTAACTTACTTCTTCAGTACTCCGTTACATGGCTGTCAAAAGCATTACTAAATATTTTCATATGCAAAACACACAGTGCCCCAAGCAGAAGCCTGGGAGTGTACATTGTGGATACTATATATATGTTCTATGATGGGTAACACCGGTGCCTACAGGAGATACCCCTTAAGGGTAAGTTTGAACCTCTTCACCCATAGTATAAAAACTTTATAAATGGTATGAAATACTAAACCGAAACTTGTTTTCTTGTAGTGGAGAGAAGAGAAAGGAATGAAAAGAGACCCATACAAGGATGACCAACTCTTAGAGCTCGTCGGCGACCTTTGCAACTTCATATTGGACCAGATTGTACATGTCAGAGGCGCCTACCATGACCGAGAGTCTGAGTTAGGTACAAATCCTTAGTACCAACACCTTCGTGAGACAGAAAGGCTAGCTCTAGGACGTTGATAACAATGTGTATGGAATTTGTATATTTAATGATGGATTGTATATATTCATGTGAATTGGACTTGTAATTGTAGTTTATAGAATACTCTTATGTTTGTAGTCGCGGTCGCGGGGGTGTTCGGCAACGCGGACGCTGGTCACGGGGCGTGTCACGGAACCGACCAATTTATAAGAGCACAAGTACAAAAACAATCGCCGGAACGATCAAATTCTCGAACTTGAGCCCATATAAACCCGGTAGTCAACCGAAATCTCGAAGGATTTCAAACCAACTTGCATACAACCAAGATCACAGTAATCCAACATAACATATCGTACGTTACAACATTTCACAGATGTTCGCAAATAGATTACATCATCACAGAGTCATTGTTATTACAAAACGAGTCTTGTAAAACATGCGGAAGCAAATAGTTTAACTCACACACCGAGTTCAAATACACATACTGGTTCGCTGATCACAGACCGCAAAAGCATTCAGATAAGAGAAAGGAGATCATGCCCATGATCTAGTCCTCATCACCCGTCGGGTGGAGACAATACTTGCAGAATCCCTGATATAGGAGGTCATCTGCAACAAGAGGGAATAAACCCTAAGTACGGGAATGTACTCAGCTAGACTTACCCATCGAAAACCAAACAAATGACACCAAGGATTATGCATAGCTTAATGTAGTGGAGCTGGCTGACATTTTCTCTTTGCAGAAAAGCATAAGTGATAATGATCAACTCTTAACCTGAACTAGTAGTAACTTTTTAGCCATTAACCTGTCATCTATATTAGCACCTGTACTAAGCAATCATTTTATTAGGGTGCAAACATTAATAACCATATCAGGTATTCATTGTGGCAACCTTATCATCATCCATTTAACTATATCGTTAAATTAATTGAATCTACGTTGCCGCTGCTCAGTCAAGTTCTCACTATCCGGGAGAGACGGCGATTCGAATCGATTCCTATCTAGCTGGAGGGGTATTCCTAAACACAAACCCTGCTTCCCCCGTCAGGGTCGCAACAAGTCACCTTTGGTACAATTCAGGAGTCGCGGGTCCGAATAGATCAGCATTCTCAGAGAACCACTCTGCCAAGGTTGTTCGGGACTCTAACCCACCTTGGACTTATGCCAATGGCTCTCCGCACATCCTTACTACCTCCAGAGTGCCGCCACTGCTCACGTTCCTAGCCTGAATCGAGCTACTAGGATTCGCGGTCGGAACGACTTATCCGGCCAGCTAAGTGTTAGGCTGCGTTCAACATGACATGAGGACGTACAGCGTATCGGTCCTTAAACGACTCAGACGGAGTCACTATGCTCAAACCTACACAAGACCCCGCCCGGTCTTAATTCATTATTTACATGGTTCTTTTCCACGATAGCAAATATAGCCAACCGTGATCCACCTCATCCTAAAGCTCGCAGGTGACAGGAAATCACCTGACTTCTACCGCACTAAGCATGGCTAAGCATTTAACCCGTCCTGGACTTAAATAGGATTCCAGTGCGATATCTGGACAAGGAAGGATATATAATGCAGCAATTGGTTCCAAACAATTCCTATACTTAATGCAGCATCAACAATAAAAGATACTCAATGTATTTGTGAAAACATAGGAGGCTTAATATGCTCCGGGGCTTGCCTTTCAGGAACGAGGAAGGCTGGTGGTCAGGGCACTCGGGCAATTCTGTAACACCCCTGGTGTTATTCTTGCCTAATTGCACTTGCATTTCATATTCATGAGCATCATTCATCAATTCATGAGCATATGTCACTTGAAACATGTGAAACATGACTTTGAAACAAATGTATCATTTCAAGTGTTTTCATCATTTCGGTACCTTTAGTGCTTGATTATTGTATGACCAATGTGTGATATAGCTAAATCTATTGTTAAACATCTTAGCTATGCTTAGAAAGTCATTAGGAACAATGTTCAAGTTGATCATTTTGCCCAATTAAGATTTCAAATCATGGTTTGACTTGTTTTGACCCTAGGACTTTTTGGTTTGACTGTTTAAAAAGTACCACTTGGAATGTTTGCATGTCTGAGCAACCTAAAGCAAAGTTGTAGGGAATTTAATTCTAAGCAACTTTCATTTTTGGTACATTTTCAAAAGAGGTCATTTTCTTGCTCAAAATAATGTATGAAAGATGGCATTTTAAAAATTTCTTAAAAATCAATTGAAAAATTCCATTTCTATTTTTCTGGGCCGCCGCCTCGTTTTTGGCCTGCCAGCCGAAGCCGGCCCAGCGAGCTCCCGCGCGCCCCGCGCCTCGCCTCGCTCGGCCCAGCCCAGCACCGCGCCAGCCCGGCCTGCCTCCGCGCGCCGCGCCTTCTTCTCCCGCGCGCCGTGCCCGTCGCCGCGCCACGTCCCGAACGCGTCAGGCGACGCCCGCCGCGTGTCCGCCACGCGCCCGGCTAGCCCTGACCGCGCAGCGCACTGGCGGACTTGAAGAGGAGCGCGCCCTGCTGCCAGCCGCACGCGCTCTGCCCTCACTCCTCCCGCGCTGCCTTTCCCTCCGCCCTCGCCGCGAGCCCGAGCTCCGCCCTCGCCGCGAGCCCGAGCTCCGCCGGCGTCAAACTCCCTCACCACCGAGCCATTCTTCAATTCGTCGCACCCGCAGCTCCGCCCCGCCTCCCTTTTGCTCACGCTCGCGCTTGCTCCGCCTTCCGAGCCTTGGGTAAGCCTCCCCGCGTCTCGCCGCCGACGGCCATGGCGCCGCTGTGCACGGCCGCCGTGGAATCCGCCTTCCCTCTCCCCTCCAGCCTCGCCTAGCTACCCTACCGAGCTCTCCTTCTCCTCGCGCGTCTCCTGCGCTCGCTCGCTGGCGCTGCCGTGGCCGGAGACGGCCGCCGGCCGCTGGCCGAGCCCCGCCGTCGCGCCAGAGCGCGCTCCGGCATGGCGCTCTGCCTCGGCTGGCCAGGCCGAGCCAGGCCGGGGGCTGACGCCCTGATGGGCCGTCTCCTCTTCCCCGCGCTCGGGCCGCGCAGGCCGGCTGTGGCCGTGGGCCAGTTCCATTCCGCAGGCCGGCCCAGCAACACTTAAGCGAATTGTTTTCCATTTATTATTTGTTATTTGAAATCAAGAATGGTTTGAAAAATGTTTGGATGATCAAACTTGTTCCAAATTTGTTGAAACAAATTTTGCTAGGTTCCTTATCAACAGATCTACTTGGGAAAATTATTGCATGTCATTTTTGAGATATTTTTCTATAGGATTTTATTTAATCATGGATATTGCTGATAACTTGAAAAATATGTAGAAAAATATATAGGCTTCAGAAAAATATGATTTCAAGTTTGTTAATCTTCTTGTGTCATGTACTCCTTAGGAAAAATATATTTCATGCATGTGCTTTGGAAAAATTTTGAGGTGTAGTTCAAGCTCCTTTTATAACTGATTTTTGTTATTTTTGCTAGAGAGCAAACTTTGTATAAAACATGCATGTGGTAATTTTTGTACAGTCACTATATGCTATTAAGAACTTAGGAAAAATACTAATTCTGTTGTTTGACACTTTTCATAGTACAAAGTAATTTCATGCTCATTTTTATGCTATAGCTTGTCATTTTTGTGTAGGATGGTTTACTTATCCAAATGCCATGAAATTTTTATGGTAGTCTGTTTAGGGTAGTAGTATGCTACTGCAATTTTCTCAGATTTTTATGAGCATCAGAAATATAGGTTGCTATTCAAACCTATTATTAATTAGGGTTTAAGCAAGTGTTGCTTTAAGTGTGATTAAGAAAGTAGTAAAGCTTTGGTGTATCTTTGAAGCATTTCATAAGATAGGTTAACTTAACATATTAGTAGTAGAAGAGAATGCAGTAGATGACATGTGCTTGCAGTATAGTTCTTCGATGATGTTGACTACCTTGCATTTCAACATATCCATTGCGTTCATCTCCTTCGATGCACCATTTGCATAATCACTTTCACGCATTGCATCATACAGGATCGCAAACCGAGAACTCAGTCGTCATACCCGAGGAGCCAGAGGAGCAGCTCGAGGTGCAGCAGCAGGAAGTGCCAGAAGCCGACGAGGAGGACGTTGAGGAACTTCCGGAGTGCCCCGATCACCGTCCGAGCTCCTTCGAGAGAGGCAAGCCCCGGAGCATTTTTCTCCCGGTTTGCAATGATTTAATTAAATGCTTTACTTTAATTGATGCATTACGTTCAGGAGTTGTTTGCAACCGTTGCTGCATTATACCTTGTTTACCTTTGTTATACTATATCCTTGTTACCCTGGTATCCGCAGTCGAGTCAATGCTTAGCTGGCTTAGACCGGTAGAAGTCGGGTGATTTCCTGTCACCTGCGAGCTATAGGTGGTTACCTGGATCTGCTTGGATGACTATGAAGTCATGGTATAACTAAGTGTTAAATGAAGTTGAGACCGGACGGAGACTTGCAGAGTTCTGGACTGTAGTGTTTCCGTCTGTGTCGATTAAGGACCGACCGTTGTTGGGCCTCGAGTCATGTTGAACGCATGCCTTACATTTAGCTGGCCGGATAAAGTACCTTCCGACCGCGAAGCTGGGAGATTTTTCGGGCCGAGTAGATTGCCCGCAACGCACTGTACCGGAGCAGGTGTGGTAGGACACGGGGGCGGGATGATAAGACCAAAGTGCAGTCGGTCGGCCCCCGGGTACATGTGGTTCCTGGCAAACTCGAGATTCCTGGAAAGTTGACTCGGTGATCAATATCTCACTTTAGCGGGTGAGTGAGGTTTGTGTAAGGAATAAATCACCAGCTGGTTAGGAATCGATTCGAATCGCCATCGCTCCTGGATAGTGAGCACTTGACTTGAGTTACTTCATCGTAGTAAATGTTATGGAACACTTGGACAGTTATAGTGAATATGACAGTATGGAAGTTGCTTAATGATCATCGGTTATCATTATCTGCTTAATCACATGTTTACTCTAGTATAGGTGCGAATCTAGTGGACAGGTTAATAATAATTAACTTGGCAATAATGCTTTTAGAAAGGTTCTTGAAATGCTAAAAATGCTTCTTTTGCAAATGAGTCAGCTACCCCACTATAAAGCCCTTCATAATCCTTGGCATCATTTATTTTCGGTTATGTCGGGTAAGTCTGGCTGAGTACCTTCTCGTACTCAGGGTTTTATTCCCACTTGTTGCAGATGGGCAGATGTACTATGGCTACTGTATCAACTGCCTGTATCCTGCGATGGGTGATGCTTAGGACCATGGGCATGGTCATTCCTTACGTCTCATCTGATGCTTTTGTTGGAGACGATCATCCGCTGGCACTATATTTCAACTCTGTGTGTGTGTGTGTGAATTGAACAAAAGACTTCCGCTACTTTTTATTCGAACATGTTTTGTAATAACTATGTTTAAACTCTGATGTATCTGTTATGCAAACTTTTATGTAATATGTGATTGGTGACCGCTAAGCTTATTACGATCATGGCTGGGACATGAGTTGGTTTGAAATCCTTCGTGGTTTCACGGACTACCGGGTTATACGGGCTTAAGTTTGCTAAAGCGTCTGCTCTGGCGGATGATTTTCTTACTTAATTTCGTATAATTGGTCGGTTCTGTCACAGCTGGTATCAGAGCATGGTTTAGCGTGTTACTGTTCACAAGTGTATTTAAAACAAAAAGGCATTGGAAAACGCGATTTTAAAACTATAAAGTGTGCCAGTGATCATATCCTTTATGCCCAGTTAAGGACTTTAGGTGGCTTAATTAAGTACTGACTGGGGTTCTTGCATCATATTTCTCTTTCGTCGCTCATACGGCGTGCTATTGTATGAGTGCCACTTGTTTGAGTGGTAATGAATGGATCAATTGCCTCTACGCCTCGGTAAGTGTGAGTTGTGAGAGCATGATCGGATACACCGCCGATCTAGGGTGAATGCTTATATGATGCTGGAGTAATTACATGTTCCACGCATGTTTTACAAAGGTATCTCATGTATGGGTCTTCCGTCTGTGGAGGCGATGCCGTCAATAGGACGATGGTTCGGGTAGTTACTACCGTTGTACACGTATCTGGGGATTCGTGTAGAGCGTGTAGATAAAAATTTTACTGCTTTTATGCATTCATTGGGAATTAGGCTGAAATGAATCTTCTGCAGGTACATAACAACGCTATCGTGTAGAACGTATTAGCTACGTATTGAGAGAACGTTGTATGCCACCGAATTCGTCGTTAGAAATTATTTATTTCCTAAGTTTGTGAGAACGTACGACCGTACATACATCATGTTACTTGTGCATCTCATTCATCTCATACATACCTCCCCTTATAAATTGATTATCTCATTTTGATAAAAGTTGCATCACCTAAAATATGTTTCCCCGAAGTAATAAGAGAACTTTTGCTACAGATGGCCCGCACGAAGCAGACCGCCCGTAAGTCCACCGGAGGAAGAGCACCCCGACGTCCGTTGGCCCTGAGGGAGCACCGCACCACGGACACCTTCTTGAGCGAGTTTGGCATGCCAACTTTGCTTTGGAGAGTGCTCCATGATGTGGGGTACCCAGAGGGTCAAGAGCCGGTGTACTCTTGGAATGAGAGCCAGTTAGCAGATGATGGACTTGCAGTGGTGGAGATCACGGTTCCTGCTCTTGGTGATGCTCCAGATTGGGATGGTTGGCATTTGGAGTTTGAGGGTCGCACTCCAGCTGAGGGTGCAGAGGGAGCAGCCTTCCGTGTCATCAGGGACCTTATGAGCAGATTTCCCAGTGAGCTTGCAGCAGCTTTAGCTGGTACTTTTCCTAGGGATGATCCCCGCGATGCCATTTGGGTTCAGCCTGAAGGAAGCGCATTGGTCAGAGGTCCAGCTGAGGGACAGGCTAGCGACAACCAGGCAATGAGTGCTATGTTCGCCGCCATCAGAGCGTATGAGGGTCTTGAGAGTACCTACTGGACTTTGACTGGCTTGCGTAGTGAGGATAAGCTCAAAGGGAAGAAGCAGAAGAAGAGACAGGCACGAGCTATAGCTAGTTTGCAGGAGCAGTTGGCTGATATGAACTTACAGCGAGATCAGGCGGTTGAAAGAGGTGATAGAGCTATGCAGCAAGTGCATACGTTGACTCAAGCCAACAACAATGCAGACCGCATGATTGGACAGTTGGTTCAGGAAAGGAATGAAGCCTGGAACGCAAGAAACCTTCTGTTGCAGAGAGTCGATGAGCTAGAGGAATACAACGGCTACTTGCACGAGGAGTTTCACGCGCTCTACAATGGGGTTGGCCCATATGCTCCACCGAATGCCGCTGGCATGGACATCGACGACGACAACCAGAACGAGCCTGTAGTTTCACCTGGAGGCGATGGTGACGTCTCCGATCCCGACGATGGCCCCGAGGAGTAGGCTAGTAGCTTTGCGCTAGTATCTAGGTCTTGTCGCGATGACCTTTCTTTTGTTGGCATGAAATCTATCGTATGTTGCTTCGAACGTATGAGAATTGGCATGTGTTTGGAACTTGATTTTCGAATGCGATATCTGAACGCATAAAAAGTCCAGTGTATGTATACTGGCAATGTGATTGTATGGACGCGATGTTTGCCGTTTAAGTAACTCGATTAAGTGCTGTTGTTTTAATTGGAATTGCGATTGTTGTGCCTCTGTTTTTATTGTATGAATTTATTCTCTCCAGTAAATTCAGTATGGCATAATTTTTCCCTCACTCGCAATTATTACAGCTTCACTCAATCATACTTGTTGCTGAAATATGCAGATGACAAACACTCGCCGAACCACGTATGAGGCCGCTGAGCCCGGTGCCAACGGTGCAGGGACCGGTGGTGGTGGTGGTGGTGGAAACCACAGCAACAACAATGAACCTCCCCATGAACCGCATTTGCCACCTCCGCCCCCGTTTACCCCCGAAATGTTCCTCGCACAGCTACTCGGGAGTCAGCGCAACACAGAACAATCTCAGAAGAACATGGAGGATCTTCTCAGAACCATCGCCAACAACGTTCAACGTGGTAACAATCAAGGTGGTGGCATGGGAGTGAACCAATATAGTAGCTTCAAAGATTTCATGGACACCAGGCCACCAGTCTTCAAGGAAGCAACAGAGCCACTTGATGCTGAGGAATGGATCAACACGATGGAAGATAAATTCCGTGTGTTGAGAATGACTGAGGTGCTAAAAACGGAGTATGCTGCACTTCAATTGCAAGGACCGGCGGGAATGTGGTGGAAGCACCATCGCACCACCTTCCCTCCAAATGCTCAGATTTCTTGGAGAGAGTTTGCTGAGGCCTTCCGCGGAGTCTATATTCCACCCGGGCTGACAGAGATGAAGTTGGGAGAGTTTCTGGCATTGAACCAGGGTACCAAGACCGTGACGCAATACCTGCATGCTTTTAACAACTTATGTCGCTATGCTCCCGACATGGTTGACACAGATGCTAAGAGAATAGCCAGTTTTAAGAGGGGTCTCAATCCAAAAATGATGAAGCATGTTGGTACCAACAACCGCGTCAGATTCAACGATTTCATCAGTGACTGCCTGAAGCAGGAGAAGAATAACAACGCCAGCACCGCAGCCAAGACACGCAAGAGAGCCTTCGAAGGTGGGCCGTCTCAAGCTAGAGCACCTATGGGAGGTCGTCCTCCTTATCGCCCATCGGCACCTGGCGCTAGATTCAGGCCACCTCAGCCAAGAAGCCAGAATTTCCGTGGACCTCAAAAGCCGTACAAGATGGCAGTACAGCCCAACAAAGCAGCCGCAACTGCGGTACAAGGCAGTTCCAAGGGAGCTGTGGGATCTGCCGGGACAGTGAGAGGACCCTGCTATAACTGTGATCAACCCGGTCATTTCTCGAGGTTTTGTCCATACCCGCCCAAGAAGAAGCAGCAGACTTATAATGCTAGAGTGCACAGTACCACAGTGGATGAAATTCCAGAGGGAGAGCCCGTCACTGCTGGTAAGTTTACTGTCAATGAAAACCCTGCAGTTGTTCTATTTGATTCTGGATCATCGCATTCTTTTATGAGTCAAGCATTTGCACAGAAACATGAACAACTATGCACAGAATTGGGCTATGGTTACCGTATAAGTTCAGCAGGGGCTGATGTTTTGACCAACCAGATGGTTCGAGGGGCAACCCTTGAATTAGGTAGCAGGAAGTTCCGAGTGAACTTGATAGTTATGCCTGGGTTAGTCTTGGATGTCATTATAGGGATGAATTGGATGAAGGATTGGGGAGCAGTCATAGATACTGGAGGTCGAGTACTTACCCTTAAGGATCCCCTGGGTGAGGGTACTTTCCAAGTACCATTGCCTCGAAGAACAGACCTTATAAGTGTTACATGCGCTACGGCAGTCATTCCTATTCATCAGATTCCGGTAGTGTGTGAATTCCCGGACGTATTCCCGGATGAGCTACCTGGTCTTCCGCCAGATAGAGAGATTGAGTTTGGAATTGAGTTAGTCCCCGGAACAGCTCCGATTTCAAGGAGGCCCTATCGGATGCCTCCCGATGAGTTAGCCGAGCTAAAGAAGCAATTAGAAGATTTGTCGAAGAAGGGGTTTATTCGGCCAAGCAAGTCTGAATGGGGATGTCCAGCTTTGTTTGTGAAGAAAAAGAAAGAGGGCACGTTGAGAATGTGCGTAGATTATAGGCCACTCAATGCTGTGACCGTCAAGAATAAATATCCCTTGCCACATATTGATGTTCTGTTTGACCAATTATCCAAGGCCAAGGTGTTCTCAAAAATAGATTTGAGATCCGGTTATCATCAGATTAAGATTAGGCCACAGGATATACCAAAAACCGCATTTTCCACCAGATACGGGTTGTATGAGTATCTTGTCATGTCTTTTGGCTTGACAAATGCTCCCGCATATTTTATGTTCTTGATGAATACAGTTTTCATGCCAGAATTGGATAAGTTTGTGGTAGTATTCATCGATGACATTCTGGTGTACTCCGAGAATGAGAAAGATCACGAAGAGCATCTGAGAACTGTCTTGACCAGACTTAGAGATCATCAATTGTATGCTAAGTTTAGCAAATGCGAATTCTGGTTGAAGGAAGTTCCTTTCCTTGGTCACATTCTGTTAGAGAATGGAGTTTCAGTCGATCCAAGTAAGGTGCAAGAAGTTATGAATTGGAAAACACCGACCTCAGTTCCTGAGATTAGAAGTTTCTTAGGACTAGCGGGTTATTACCGTCGCTTTATACCAGATTTCTCAAAGATCGCCAAACCGATGACGAGTCTCCTACAGAAGGATCACAAGTTTTTGTGGACAGAGGAGTGTGAAGCAGCTTTCCACACTTTGCGGAAACTGTTGACCACTGCTCCTGTTCTAGCACAACCGGATATAGAGAAGCCATTTGATGTGTTTTGCGACGCATCAAAGACTGGATTGGGTTGTGTTCTTATGCAAGAAAGGAGAGTCATAGCTTATGCATCACGTCAATTGAGAAAGCACGAGGTCAACTATCCAACACATGATCTTGAACTTGCTGCAGTTGTGCACGCCCTAAAAATTTGGAGACATTATCTACTTGGTAATGTGTGCAATATTTTCACGGATCACAAGAGTCTTAAGTATATCTTTACCCAACCAGAGCTAAATATGAGACAACGTAGATGGTTGGAATTGATCAAAGATTACAACCTGAATGTGCAATATCATCCTGGTAAAGCCAATGTAGTGGCAGATGCTTTGAGCAGAAAGTCACATTACTTGAATGTGCAGCCATTACTTGAAGATGGATTTGATTTAATGCATCCTGCTGTGTTACATAGTATTCAGATTAGTTGCTCTTTGGAGAGTAAGATAATAGAAGGTCAGAAAACTGACAAGGGGATATTCCACATCAAAGAGAAAATAAAAGAAAAGCCGTCTCAACACTTTAAAGTGGATGAACAGGGTGTGTTGTGGTTTGACAACCGTCTTGTGGTTCCCAAGGATCGAGAGCTTAGGAATAAACTCATGGATGAAGCTCACCTGTCTAAGCTATCTATCCATCCTGGAAGTAGTAAGATGTATCAAGAACTAAGATCTCGCTATTGGTGGACCAAAATGAAGAAAGAAATTACAGCATATGTTGTCAGATGTGACACATGTTGTCGAGTGAAAGCCATTCACATGAAACCTGCTGGTATGTTGCAACCCTTATCAGTCCCTAGTTGGAAGTGGGACGATATCAGTATGGATTTTATCACGGGTTTGCCCACTACTCAAAAAGGACATGATTCGATTTGGGTAATTGTGGACCGTCTTACCAAGACCGCTCATTTCTTGCCTGTCAAAACAGATTATCGACCACCTCAATATGCCGAGAAGTATATCGCAGAAATTGTGAGGTTGCATGGTATACCAAAGACCATAATATCTGATAGAGGCTCACAGTTCACGGCTCATTTTTGGGAACATTTACACAAAGGCTTAGGAACTAGTTTGATTCGCAGTACCGCTTATCATCCTCAGACAGATGGTCAGACTGAACGAGTAAATGCTGTTTTGGAGGATATGTTGAGAGCCTGTGTATTGTCTTCCAAGGGATCATGGGAGTCATGGTTACCATTAGCTGAGTTTTCTTATAATAATAGCTATCAAGAAAGCATCAAGATGGCCCCATTCGAAGCTTTATATGGCAGAAAATGTAGAACACCATTGAATTGGATCGAGCCTGGTGATAGAAGGTATTATGGCATTGACTTTGTAGAAGAAGCCGAGAAGAAAGTTCATATTATTCAGCAGAATATGAAAGCTGCCCAATCACGTCAGAAAAGCTATGCAGACAAAAGAAGGAGACCCCTTGTGTTTGAAGTTGGTGATTATGTTTATCTGAAAGTCACACCAATGAAGAAGAAAAGGTTTGGAATCCGAAGAAAGCTTGCCGCAAGATTCGTAGGACCATACAAGATCTTGGAACAAAGAGGTCCGGTAGCCTACAAGTTAGAGTTATCTGAGACAATGAGTACCGTTTTCCCAGTTTTCCATGTATCACATCTCAAGAAATGTTTACGTGTTCCGGAGGAAAGAATAGAACCTCGAGGTATCCAACTCAAATCAGATTTGGTGTATCGTGAACAACCAGTCCGAGTGTTAGACACTAAGGAACGTGCTACTCGGAATAGTGTGGTGAAAACATACAAGATACAGTGGGATCATCATGATGAGGGAGATGCAACTTGGGAAACAGGAGAGTATCTACAAAAGGCTTATGAGGATTTTTATAACAAATGGTTCGTAACCCAAATCTCGGGACGAGATTTTTATAAGGGGGGAGGGCTGTAACACCCCTGGTGTTATTCTTGCCTAATTGCACTTGCATTTCATATTCATGAGCATCATTCATCAATTCATGAGCATATGTCACTTGAAACATGTGAAACATGACTTTGAAACAAATGTATCATTTCAAGTGTTTTCATCATTTCAGTACCTTTAGTGCTTGATTATTGTATGACCAATGTGTGATATAGCTAAATCTATTGTTAAACATCTTAGCTATGCTTAGAAAGTCATTAGGAACAATGTTCAAGTTGATCATTTTGCCCAATTAAGATTTCAAATCATGGTTTGACTTGTTTTGACCCTAGGACTTTTTGGTTTGACTGTTTAAAAAGTACCACTTGGAATGTTTGCATGTCTGAGCAACCTAAAGCAAAGTTGTAGGGAATTTAATTCTAAGCAACTTTCATTTTTGGTACATTTTCAAAAGAGGTCATTTTCTTGCTCAAAATAATGTATGAAAGATGGCATTTTAAAAATTTCTTAAAAATCAATTGAAAAATTCCATTTCTATTTTTCTGGGCCGCCGCCTCGTTTTTGGCCTGCCAGCCGAAGCCGGCCCAGCGAGCTCCCGCGCGCCCCGCGCCTCGCCTCGCTCGGCCTAGCCCAGCACCGCGCCAGCCCGGCCTGCCTCCGCGCGCCGCGCCTTCTTCTCCCGCGCGCCGTGCCCGTCGCCGCGCCACGTCCCGAACGCGTCAGGCGACGCCCGCCGCGTGTCCGCCACGCGCCCGGCTAGCCCTGACCGCGCAGCGCACTGGCGGACTTGAAGAGGAGCGCGCCCTGCTGCCAGCCGCACGCGCTCTGCCCTCACTCCTCCCGCGCTGCCTTTCCCTCCGCCCTCGCCGCGAGCCCGAGCTCCGCCCTCGCCGCGAGCCCGAGCTCCGCCGGCGTCAAACTCCCTCACCACCGAGCCATTCTTCAATTCGTCGCGCCCGCAGCTCCGCCCCGCCTCCCTTTTGCTCACGCTCGCGCTTGCTCCGCCTTCCGAGCCTTGGGTAAGCCTCCCCGCGTCTCGCCGCCGACGGCCATGGCGCCGCTGTGCACGGCCGCCGTGGAATCCGCCTTCCCTCTCCCCTCCAGCCTCGCCTAGCTACCCTACCGAGCTCTCCTTCTCCTCGCGCGTCTCCTGCGCTCGCTCGCTGGCGCTGCCGTGGCCGGAGACGGCCGCCGGCCGCTGGCCGAGCCCCGCCGTCGCGCCAGAGCGCGCTCCGGCATGGCGCTCTGCCTCGGCTGGCCAGGCCGAGCCAGGCCGGGGGCTGACGCCCTGATGGGCCGTCTCCTCTTCCCCGCGCTCGGGCCGCGCAGGCCGGCTGTGGCCGTGGGCCAGTTCCATTCCGCAGGCCGGCCCAGCAACACTTAAGCGAATTGTTTTCCATTTATTATTTGTTATTTGAAATCAAGAATGGTTTGAAAAATGTTTGGATGATCAAACTTGTTCCAAATTTGTTGAAACAAATTTTGCTAGGTTCCTTATCAACAGATCTACTTGGGAAAATTATTGCATGTCATTTTTGAGATATTTTTCTATAGGATTTTATTTAATCATGGATATTGCTGATAACTTGAAAAATATGTAGAAAAATATATAGGCTTCAGAAAAATATGATTTCAAGTTTGTTAATCTTCTTGTGTCATGTACTCCTTAGGAAAAATATATTTCATGCATGTGCTTTGGAAAAATTTTGAGGTGTAGTTCAAGCTCCTTTTATAACTGATTTTTGTTATTTTTGCTAGAGAGCAAACTTTGTATAAAACATGCATGTGGTAATTTTTGTACAGTCACTATATGCTATTAAGAACTTAGGAAAAATACTAATTCTGTTGTTTGACACTTTTCATAGTACAAAGTAATTTCATGCTCATTTTTATGCTATAGCTTGTCATTTTTGTGTAGGATGGTTTACTTATCCAAATGCCATGAAATTTTTATGGTAGTCTGTTTAGGGTAGTAGTATGCTACTGCAATTTTCTCAGATTTTTATGAGCATCAGAAATATAGGTTGCTATTCAAACCTATTATTAATTAGGGTTTAAGCAAGTGTTGCTTTAAGTGTGATTAAGAAAGTAGTAAAGCTTTGGTGTATCTTTGAAGCATTTCATAAGATAGGTTAACTTAACATATTAGTAGTAGAAGAGAATGCAGTAGATGACATGTGCTTGCAGTATAGTTCTTCGATGATGTTGACTACCTTGCATTTCAACATATCCATTGCGTTCATCTCCTTCGATGCACCGTTTGCATAATCACTTTCACGCATTGCATCATACAGGATCGCAAACCGAGAACTCAGTCGTCATACCCGAGGAGCCAGAGGAGCAGCTCGAGGTGCAGCAGCAGGAAGTGCCAGAAGCCGACGAGGAGGACGTTGAGGAACTTCCGGAGTGCCCCGATCACCGTCCGAGCTCCTTCGAGAGAGGCAAGCCCCGGAGCATTTTTCTCCCGGTTTGCAATGATTTAATTAAATGCTTTACTTTAATTGATGCATTACGTTCAGGAGTTGTTTGCAACCGTTGCTGCATTATACCTTGTTTACCTTTGTTATACTATATCCTTGTTACCCTGGTATCCGCAGTCGAGTCAATGCTTAGCTGGCTTAGACCGGTAGAAGTCGGGTGATTTCCTGTCACCTGCGAGCTATAGGTGGTTACCTGGATCTGCTTGGATGACTATGAAGTCATGGTATAACTAAGTGTTAAATGAAGTTGAGACCGGACGGAGACTTGCAGAGTTCTGGACTGTAGTGTTTCCGTCTGTGTCGATTAAGGACCGACCGTTGTTGGGCCTCGAGTCATGTTGAACGCATGCCTTACATTTAGCTGGCCGGATAAAGTACCTTCCGACCGCGAAGCTGGGAGATTTTTCGGACCGAGTAGATTGCCCGCAACGCACTGTACCGGAGCAGGTGTGGTAGGACACGGGGGCGGGATGATAAGACCAAAGTGCAGTCGGTCGGCCCCCAGGTACATGTGGTTCCTGGCAAACTCGAGATTCCTGGAAAGTTGACTCGGTGATCAATATCTCACTTTAGCGGGTGAGTGAGGTTTGTGTAAGGAATAAATCACCAGCTGGTTAGGAATCGATTCGAATCGCCATCGCTCCTAGATAGTGAGCACTTGACTTGAGTTACTTCATCGTAGTAAATGTTATGGAACACTTGGACAGTTATAGTGAATATGACAGTATGGAAGTTGCTTAATGATCATCGGTTATCATTATCTGCTTAATCACATGTTTACTCTAGTATAGGTGCGAATCTAGTGGACAGGTTAATAATAATTAACTTGGCAATAATGCTTTTAGAAAGGTTCTTGAAATGCTAAAAATGCTTCTTTTGCAAATGAGTCAGCTACCCCACTATAAAGCCCTTCATAATCCTTGGCATCATTTATTTTCGGTTATGTCGGGTAAGTCTGGCTGAGTACCTTCTCGTACTCAGGGTTTTATTCCCACTTGTTGCAGATGGGCAGATGTACTATGGCTACTGTATCAACTGCCTGTATCCTGCGATGGGTGATGCTTAGGACCATGGGCATAGTCATTCCTTACGTCTCATCTGATGCTTTTGTTGGAGACGATCATCCGCTGGCACTATATTTCAACTCTGTGTGTGTGTGTGTGAATTGAACAAAAGACTTCCGCTACTTTTTATTCGAACATGTTTTGTAATAACTATGTTTAAACTCTGATGTATCTGTTATGCAAACTTTTATGTAATATGTGATTGGTGACCGCTAAGCTTATTACGATCATGGCTGGGACATGAGTTGGTTTGAAATCCTTCGTGGTTTCACGGACTACCGGGTTATACGGGCTTAAGTTTGCTAAAGCGTCTGCTCTGGCGGATGATTTTCTTACTTAATTTCGTATAATTGGTCGGTTCTGTCACAAATTCCTCCGCGGCGACTGCTTCATCGGCTTCCTGCACTTCGGGTTCCTCCTCCTGGTTGGCTCCCTCGAACTCCAGCAACGTCACTCCCTCCGGCACACCTATTGCATGAATGCGCAAGATAAATATCATGGATGCACATGTACGAATGTCGGGGATGCTCGGGGAATGCACATGTTCGCTGTAGTTTGCATATTCCAACTTAAGCCCTATTCAAATCACTTTCACTTACCACGTTTATACAACCTAAGGTATAATTGCTCATCTTCCGTTAATGACCTAGCACCTGCACCTAAGCATATTCTTAAGTTAGGCTAACCCCTAAACAATCAACGAGAACCTTGCAACAGCATACATTCAAGCATTTGTATTTCAGCAAAATGAATACTATGTAGCGGCGCAGTAAACTAGTCATAACTGAAGATTTATAAATCCAAATGATATGCAACAAGACAATCTGGAAAGCTTATAAAATTGTCTACAATACAATTTCAGACCTCAAAGCATGATTCAAACCTTTACCAGGTCGAATTCATCAATCAACAGAAGTCTATCCTCACCAGGCAGAGAATCAGCAAAAACTGCAACCTAACTTTAAACAGTTGTAGTTTCTAAACTACTACGTCAAATGCCCTCAAATTTTGACAGGAGCTAGCTACCTAATTTATCTACAACTCTTGTATTCAACTCATTCACAGAAAACCAAAATATCATGGGGAACTTTTCAAAGTCCCCAGATCGGTCCAGAGGGACATAATGCAAACAATTAATTACTAACTTATGATATAAACACTTAATTGGACAAAACTAACTTTACTGATATATCACACATATCACAAGAACACCAGAAAGTAGGGGGTTCATCACCAAAACATTTCCTCTAATACCTTTCTTAATTTATTTAATTAATTAGAGAAAATAGCAAACATATGTGAAACCTACACCATTAAATCTACAACAATTACAGTAGACCCTACATACCCTAAGTAGACTACCATAAAAATTTCACACCATTTTAGTAAGTACAATAGCCTACACAAAAATGGTAAGGCAGAATGGCTTAAAATGGCATAATTAGGAAACCTTAGTGAAAAGTGTCAAGCAACAGATTTCATATTTTTACTACCATCTATAAGGTACCAAGATACTACATACCAAGTTTCATGGCCATAGGATTCATAATTAATTTACTAAAATTCACCCAAGTATCTACCAATGATAAAAAGAAAATCTATAACTCAAAAACTACACATGCAATGACTCTCAAATTTTAACCAGAGCTTCTACTATACAATACTAGCTTACCCACAAAATTTCATAATTTTTGGATCACAGAAACTCAAGATATGATTTAAACAAGTTTGCATGCATACAAAAACACTTTTCAAGTTCCTATTTAATTCATCCAAAATTTCTACATAATATGCTCAAGACATATTTTTCTTAAATACTAGACCTAACTGTGAGTCTCACAAAATTGGAACCATCCAATTTGGATCTACATAACAGGAGATACAAAAATATCAAATAAGCAATCAAAACTGTATTTTTGAACTATCCTTAAGAACAACAGCCACTGACATGTGGGACCCGGCTGTCAGCCGACCCCACTGGTCAGCGACAGCAAAGCAGAGGAGGCGGCTGCGACGCACGGAAGACGGCGTAGCTCGCCTACGGCGAGAGCTCCGGTGACACCAGGGTTACCTACATGATCTACGTGATGCGGTGAATCGATTGGTGCGACTAGCTCGAGCTATGACCTAACGGAGGTGGCTCGTCGCCGGTGATGGCGGCACGGCTGAGCTCCGGCGCGAGCTGCCGGCGACGGCAAGCCACGGCTAGCTCAACCGAGCACGGCGTGAGCTACCAGAAGTCGCCACGGTGCTAACACGGCAAAGAAACAGGGACGGGACGATTCCTAGCTACCCCGGCCACGGCGGCCTCATCTCCGGCGAGGTCACGCCCATGGCGGTGACGGCGGAAATGGTCACTGTGACCTTACCAAAGCACGAACGGCGCAGCTAGGAGGTGGAGAAGGTAGAGGAGGACACGGCAGAGCTATGGTGAAGACAGAGTTCGCGTTTTTGCAGTGGTTCGCGAGCTCGGCGACAGCGAAGCTCGCTCGGCAGCAATGGCGGGCGCTGAGCTCGGTCGCTGCTTGCGGTGGAGGCGATGCAAATGAAAATTTGAACTGCGAACTGGTCGGGCAGGTGCGTGTGAGTGTGCCCGTCGTGGCTAGCCTTGCCAGGGCGTCCACGGCGCGTGGCAGCAAGCTCAGGCGACCGGCGACGCGCGGCACACACGCGTCGAGCGTTTTCTGAATCGGTGAACACTGTAGCTCGCCATTCAGTGCTCCATTCACCGACTGACAGCGTTAATTGATTGTGTTTGATTTCTCAATTCATGGTGAATCAGTGGAAACAATGTTCATGAAAGTTGTAGAGTTATAGTAGGGCTACAACTTTGGTTTAGCAATCAACAGCCAGTTCACCATGGATTAAGAGTTATATCAAGCCAAAGTCGGCCCATTCAAACTGAAATGGCAGTTAAGACTTAGCAAAATTTTCAAGTGTTGACTCCACCTTCAAATCTGACTTGTGGGACCTTTTTGAACATGTTGTGCACATTTTCAAGACTTGACTTCTAAACAAAGTTTGTTCCTTATATAATTCTCTACAACTTTGCTTTAGGTTGCCCAGACATGCAAATATCCTAAGCTACACTTTTTAAACAGTCAAACACAGGAGCTCTAGGGGTCCAAATTGGTCAACCATGACTTGGAAACCTAATTAGGCAAAATGATCAACATGAATAATGTCCCAAATGACATTCTAGGTGTAACTACGTTTCTTAAAAGAGTTTTTAGCCACACCATACATTGGTCACACAATAATCAAGCAAGGTATGTACTGAAACAATGAAAAACACAAGAAATGTTGCAAATGTTTCATAGTCATGTTTCACATGTTTCATGATCTTGTTGCATAGTATTAACTAATCTTGTTTCACTAAGTGAGTGGCACATATTGCACTTAAGTGTTGCACACTTTACATTTCATAAAAGAACAGCACACATGAAATATTCAACATGTTGCAATGTTTCGAAATTATGTTTCATGTGCTATAAGTTCACGAAGGGATGCATGATGCTCATGTTCATGAAATGCAGTGCAAATGTGGAAGCTAAACACCTGGGGTGTTACAGGGCGTTCGGCAACGCGAACGCGGTTCGGAACATTGGTTGTGGGACGTTCGGCAAAGCAATTTTGAATTGAAAAAGTGATTTTTTTTTTTGCGGGAAAACGTACTGTAGGGGCGGTTCTAGATTGAACCGCCCCTACAAATACCCGTTGGTAGGGGCGGCTGGTACTACAGCCGCCCCTACAAATCGATTTGTAGGGGCGGCTGGTGTTTCCAGCCGCCCCTACAAATTGATTTTTAGGGGCGGCTGGTAATAAGAGCCGCCCCTACAAATCGATTTGTAGGGGCGGCCTGGGAACCGCCCCTACAAATACATGATTTGTAGAGACCCTTGCGTAGGGGCGGCTGGGTAAACCGCTCCTACAAATAGTCTACAACAGCCCCTACAAATGCTTTTTGACCTAGTGACCGGAGATCAAAGACAATGCGTTCAGAAGTGAGGAGGGTGATGCCGTGCACGTTGACCTTCATAGGTGAGAAACTAATCTCACTTTTTAATTATTTTTTCACAGCTCTATGTATGCTAGCTGGTACTGTCTAGATGCATGGAGTCAGCAAGGATGCCATCAAAAACGGTCCCACATCTACATCAACGACACCACCGCACCGGGCGATGTCGAGACACCTACAGACGCCAACTGCAATGGCTCCTAACCCCAATGATGTCGCTGCACAGAGAAGGCGGCGCTACACTACCGGCCAACACCAACGAGGCAGGTGACGTTGTATCAACTATCTACCGGCGAACACCAACGAGAAAGGTGGCACTGCATTGACTACCTATCACGAACACCGACGACGAAAGCGATGCTACACCGACTATTGCCAGTGGATGCCGTCAAGATAGGCGGCGCTACATCGACACTACACCAGCCAACGTCAATGTACTTCACCTCCTTTGATGAGCACTCACCATTTAACGTCGACGAGGAGGACGACTGTTCCAAAACCACTAACAAAAATATCCTAAAATCTAGGTATCAAGAAAATTTATCAACCGCTAAACAAGGTGACTATTTCCATCCAGCACTTCAACATAAGCATGCAGGAAGCCGGTGTCCAGCCGTTCACCAACAAGTGACATTCGATCCAGCCGTACGGAGGACAGGCGTGTGCTAGGATCATGAGGATGACAAGGAGATGTAAGTCAAGAAAGGGAAGGTGGGAACACGCAGGCCACCAGTGCGATGGCATATGGCAACCACGGCACAGGCTCCAGACTAAAAGGTATGACCATCTAGCTAGATCCCATAATTACATTTTAATTTGTCTCCTAGGACGTTAGCGATATGATTGTTGATATTTGTTACGCACACAGAAGAATCAAAGAGAAATAATCCGCAAGCGCACGATATCGATGAGCACTTCACCTGGGAGATAGTTCCAGAGTATCGTTATTTATTTATCCGCAAGGAGAAAACATGCGATGACTAACCAAGTCTATGCTAAACCCCTGAGCTGCAAACAAGGTTTGAGATATAAGGGATATAGAGAAGACTGCTACGACACCCTAGTTCTAACCTTTGGCAAGCTATGCGATCACTGTTCTAATGGGGATGTACTTAGAGATAAGATACCACAGAGGATGCTTAACCCTAGCACACAGGTCCTACCAAACAAACTGAGGGGAGGAGGCTCCGAAGGATCAACGAGGCTATATGAGTCACCCCCGCGATCTATCACTGATCCGGACAGTTAGGGGATATCTACGAGTACCCCGAGCCTAAGCACCACGCTTACACTGCGGATGATTACTCTACTCCCTACGCGAAGAGAATAAAGTAAACTCGCAAACCAAAGAACAATAATAACAATGTACTTACTAGTGTTAGAAGTTGAATTACCGAAGAATCTCAGAAGCAAGCTCCGTGTTAGGGAGACTTGATCCCGCAGGTACAAGCCGAAGAGGAGACACCGACAGGCCGGGCTTCCTCCAACTCTTCCCTCCACTCTATCTCTTTCAATCTAAAGAATAACTCTAATCTCATATAGAGACTACAAAGCTAATCTCTCTTGAATGCTAGGCTCTAGAGAGGAGATCCATTCAAGGGACCCCTCTCAGGCTGATCCTAACTGGAAATAATAAATTACGAATTATGGATTGCTTCTCTCCAGGGGCCAGGGGCCTTGCTTATATAGCCTCCTCCGATGAACGTCAGCCGTTGGATCAAACCGACTTAAAAGGACAATTAATATTGAATTTCAAAGGCGGTAGAAGGAACGATCCGCGAACCTGCACCTGATTGGTGTAGGGGGAGGGCGGTCGCCCTGTCTTTGTGACAGGTGGGCCCCTTTCTCAGGGGTTGCCTTCCCGAGTCCTCTAGATTTCTTCTTTTTCGTACGTAGGTGCTTTATCTCTATGTAAACCTGACATGTGGGCCATCCTTGGTTGTTTTCAGCTGACACCCTGCAGAAATAGATATTCACCAAAACTCGTTGAATTCTGTCAGTTAAACCCCTAGTCTATGTTGGTGATTCTTTATATAGTATTTTCTCGGTCAAGTTGACAGTTAACTACCGTCAACAAACTCCCCCACACTTAGGCTTTTACTCGTCCTCGAGAAAAGGATGGATTACCTTAGGCATAATCTCTGAACAAGACATCAACATTAGATTGTTCCTTAGTCATACCTGTACTACAGGATTCCATGTGTCTACCATAAAACTTTGGGCAGTTGGAGAATAGAACAGCTTGAAGTAGAGCCCCTTTCTTCCTTCAGCCCTGTCACTTGGAGTTTTTGTATAGGTTTTTGAAATAAAAACTTAGCTTTCCTTCTCCTTCATGTGGTACACTCAAGGCACTCATTATATGTGGTATTTGTGGATTCTCACTGAGGCATGTATAATTAATGCCTTGCATTGCATCCTATTCTAAAAGCTTATATGGAGTTGAAGGTATTTCAAGGATGTAGCATACTTACCTTGCATGTATTGCCCAGTCAAAATGGGATCCTCAGAGGGGAGTGTCATACCCTTAGCTCAAGATGTGCATGTGTGTGGAAATATTTGGTGGCTAATCCTAATTCTACTTTTGCTCCTTGAATAGGTTTTTTCTTCTTGAGACGATGAAGACTTCTTCAGGCAGAGATCATGAGCTATCTTTTGATGATTTTTTTGAATGCTGGGATTTTTTTGTCCTCTTTTTCTTTTGATAATTTATTTTGCATAGTCTCATGTCCCATACCTGGAATACAATATACTTGGAAGAGGAAAAAGAACAAACTTAGAGCATTTATTTGAAATCCTAATAATCTTTTTGAATCTTCTCCCAGTGTAGGAGATAGATCATTGGCGGAAAGCATATTTTTGCGTACTCCCAGGGTAGGAGCAGCAGATATATATGGGTGTAAGTGATCTTGATCTTGGGAGCATGACCTTCCTCTCGACAAGGGTCTTACACGGGTTGACCAAACTCAATACAAAGCAAGTAGCTTATGTGCTAGTCTTTCATACTTTAAAGGCTCTACTAGGCATTTTATTCTTACCACAGGGAAGAAGCATAGCTAATAAATTTAATACTTTTAAAAGAAATTCTCCAAATGACAAAGCATCAGAAATCAGGTTCTCATTAATCTACTATCTCACATTCCACAACAACTTAAGTGATACGGGGTCCCTATAAATTAAGTTCCCAATAGCAACAGGAGTCCTAGGAAAAATCATGGTGTGAGTCTATCTTGAGATCATGACTAAAATAATCTACCTTTTATTTTCATCATTTATATGCTTTTATTCAAGAATTTTCAATGTGAATTAGAACAGAAAATAAGGTGTATAAAAATGTAACGTGGGGAGAGCGAACCTGACCGTGGTCGAAGGACGGGACCAGGGGGGCCCACACCAGGGCGGGCGCCCTGAGCATGAGGGCGGTCACCCCCTCTGGGTGGCTTCTCGAGGTCCGCTTCGACGTGCAGGGTCCTCGTGTCATATCTTTCTAAAATTTTTAATTTTAGTGGTTAAATCTGTTCGTTACGTTGTCGGGTGCCTCCCCCACACTTGTTTCCTGTTATCCTTTATACACAGCATGGTGGAGACAAAAAGGCAAATATATCCAGAATAATAATAACCAACTCTTTATTGCAATCTCATATAAGGCACTTTATTACATCGATCGAAAGAATTTAATTGAATTGAACTAAACTTTAACTAATCTTTTAACTAATCACACTCGAATTTAACTTGACGGTGCCTCATCGATTGCTAATCTATCTCGATCTAGTTTCCTGGATGTTCTAAGGTGGTCACTCTATCACCTATCTTCTTGCTGCGTCGCTCAACGCCGTCTACTTTTTCATTTAAGCCGAGAACACATCTACTTAGGAAGCGGTAGCTAGACTCTAAAGATGTAGCGACTTCACGCTGCGCCTGAAGCTCTCTCTCTAGATCAGCTACAATTTTGCAGCGCTTAGGTGGAGCTTCAGAGGCTGCGAGAGCGTGCTTGGGAGCTTCCTTCGGCAGGATGAAATTGACTTTGCTAGGATGAGCGCGATCTCCTTCAAAGTAGGAGCGTTCTCTAGTGGTGTACTTGGCGCAGACGATCTCGCCACTCCTGTTCTTCTTTACTCCCAACAACGTCTCATTGGGCTTCGGCAGGAGGATCTTGGTTCCTTCTAGCAGCTTGACGATGGGTCCCTTCAGTGGTGCTCCTTCTAGCATGAGAGATTGAGGAGGCGCAGGAAAGACTGGTTGAGCAACGTAGGATTGCCCATAGCTGCGAGGCTTTGGTGGAGGAATGATAGCAAGGGGGCGAGCATCGCTAACAAGGACTAGAGCTTTGGATTCTGGTTCTTCAGCTGGGATCTTGTTGAGGTTGATCCCGTAGGGGATCATCCTCCTCTCGGGGTTCTTGTTGTTGTTGATGGCCATTGGAGCGTGGAGAAGAGGGCTAGCAAGCTTCTAAACAGGAGGAAAGGAGAGCTTTGATGGAATGAGGATGGCTGACATCATGGGTAGTTTATATAGGGGGGCTCAGGGGATGAGAATGGCATCTAAATGGCATATCACGATGGAAAATGATCGAATAAACTAGGAATCAACTTTTTCTGGACGAAGAGTGTAGAAGGATCGCGACTGCAAAAGGCGGCGGCGAGGCGAGCCAGGCAGGGGGCCGCCACCCTAGGCATGGGGCGGGCGCCCTGCCCTCGAGCCCACTCGCGGACCACTTTTTTGCAATACTTCTTATATATTTTTGTTATTCAGAAAAATACATTGGACCCCGAAAAACAAAATTAAAAAGGTTGGGCCCAAAACCAACTTAAGTAAGGAAAAAAATTAATTACGTCTAATTCCTCTAAATTTTATTGGGCTCTAAAAATAATTTAAGGCATTGACCATTTACCTTGAATAACGTACCTTTGTCATTTTGAAGAGTTACTGCTCCATGCGATGATACGCTTATCACTTTGAATGGTCCCTCCCGTTTACTCTAAAGTTTTCCATGTCCGAAGAGCTTCACCCTGGAATTAAAAAGTAATACCTTGTCTCCTGGGGCAAACTCCTTCTTGATTCTCTTGTCATGCCATCTCTTGACTCTTTCTTTATAAATCTTTGAATTGTGATATGCTTTTTCTCTCCATTCTTCTAGTTCTGAGAGTTGCATTTTTCTCTTCTCTCTAGCAGCTAGAAGGTCCATATTCCATTTCTTGATAGCCCAGTGATCCTTGAATTCAAGCTCAACCGGAAGATGACAAGTCTTCCCATACACTAACTGATACAGAGACATTCCAATTGGTGTCTTGTATGCTGTCCATTATGCCCAGAGTGCATCGGGTAACTTGTCCTTCCACGCAGTACCTATCTCATTTACTGTCTTCTGCAGAATATTCTTGATTTGTTTGTTTGATGTCTCTGCTTGGCCACTTGTCTAAGGGTGGTAAGGAGTAGCAACATTGTGACGTATCCCATGTTTTGATAAGTATTGTTCAAAGCGCTTATCGGTGAAGTGAGATCCTCCATCACTTATTACTATCCTTGGAACTCCAAATCTTGGAAATATTATCTCTTCAAACATTCTCTTGGAGCTTATGTTGTCAGCATTCTTGCATGGCAGTGCTTCAACCCACTTGGAGACGTAGTCCACTACTACTAGAATGTATTCGCACTTCTTCGATGGTGGGAATGGTCCCATGTAATCAATTCCCCAGACATCAAAGAGTTCGATTTGAAGGTTGTTGGTGAGTGGCATGGCATCTCTTGAATTGATATTGCCGTGCCTCTGACATGGTCCACACCTTCGGATGAAATCCTTTGTGTCTTCATACATTGTTGGCCAAAAGAATCCACTGCCAAATCTTTGCATGTGTGCGGAATGCCCCATAATGTCCTCCATATGGTGATGAATGGCATCTTTCAATGATTTTTATTCCTTCTTCAGCAGGTACACATCTCCTGAGCAAGCCATCGGAGCAGACTCGGAAAAGGTATGATTCATCCCATATGTGAGCACGACTCTCCTAGACAAGTTTCTTTTTGTTTCCTCCAGGTGGTACATATCCTAAAACCATGAAATTAACAATATCTGCATACCAGGGGTTAGATCAGTTGATCTCGTAGAGCACGTCGTCCCGGAGTGACTCATTGCTGGGCAGTTCCTGTGGATTCTCAAACTGCATTCTAGACAAGTGATCGGCAACAGAATTTTCTACTCCTTTTTTATCTTTTATTTCTAAGTTAAATTCTTGGAGTAACAAAATCCATCTTATCAAATGTGGTTTAGCATCTTTCTTAGTGAGCAAATATTTTAAAGCAACATGATCAGAATAAACAATTACTTTAGCTCCCACTAAGTAAGACCTAAACTTATCAATAGCAAAAACAATAGCCAGGAGCTCTTTTTCAGTGGTTGCATAATTAAATTGTGGTCCTGTTAGTGTTTTGCTAGCATAGGCTATTGCACGATGCTTTTTATCTTTTGTCTATCCTAAAACTGCCCCCACAATATAATCACTTGCATCACACATAATTTCAAAAGGTAAAGACCAATCAGGGGTTGACTGATTGGTGCTGAGATAAGTGCTTTCTTTAAAATTTCAAAAGATCTTAAACATGTATCATCAAATTCAAAAGGAACATCCTTGGCCAGCAAGTGAGTAGAGGGTCTAGCAATATATGAAAAATCTTTTATAAATCTACGATAAAAACCAGCATGGCCAAGAAAACTTCTAATTCCTTTCACATTTATAGGAGGAGGTAACTGTTCAATTACTTCAATTTTAGCTCTATCTACCTCGATTCCTCGTTCAGATACTAGATGTACCTAGCACTATCCCTTCTCTAACCATAAAATGGCATTTTTCCCAATTAAGGACTAAGTGCTTTTCTTCACATCTTTGCAAAACTCTATCTAGGTTTTCAAGACAATCATCAAAAGTTTTTCCATAAACAGAAAAATCATCCATGAAAACTTCCATAATCTCTTCAATCATATCAGAAAATATAGACATCATGCATCTTTGAAAAGAAGCTGGAGCATTACATAGCCCAAAAGACATTCTACAATAAGCATAAGTTCCGTATGGACATGTAAAAGTAGTTTTGCTTTGATCATCGGGATGGATAGGGATTTGATGATACCTAGAATATCCATCAAGAAAACAGAAGAAAGAATGATTAGGCTAACCGCTCTAACATCTCATCGATAAAAGGCAACGGAAAATGATCTTTCTTTGTTGCTTTATTTAGCTTTCTATAATCTATGCACATCTGCCATCCTGTGACGGTTCGTTGAGGGATTAACTCATTCTTCTCATTCTTAAAAACAGTCATGCCTTCCATTTTAGGCACAACTTGGACATGGCTTACCCACTCACTGTGAGGCATAGGATAAATGATCTCGGCGTGCAATAGTTTTAAAACTTCCTTTTTAACAACCTCCCTCATCGCATTATTAAGTCTACGTTGGGGTTCTCTAGAAGGTGGAACATTTGGATCTGTGGGAATGCGATGGGTACAAAGAACAGGACTAATTCCTTTGAGGTCTCGGAGTGAGTAGCCAAAAGCTGAGCGATGTCTCTCTAAGACAGTTATTAAGCGAAGAGTTTGCTCCTGAGTAAGCGTATCACTTATGATCATAGGAGACTCTGGATCATTATCCAGAAAAGCATATCTAAGACCGGTAGGTAAAGGTTTTAGCTCGATAGGAGGTTTATGTGGCTCTGCAAACTCATCTAAAGGTCCGGGCTTAAAAAAGTCAGCTTCTTCTTCTATGAAGAATTGAGCATCATCTTCTAGACCTTGTTCAGTCAAGAATTCTAGAGATGCAGCCTTAAATTCCTCCAGCGGATCAAGTTGAAGACAAGATTCGGTTCTAGTGTTTAGAGAGTGAGATATGGACATCAGGAATTAGAAAATTTTCCCAAAACAAATGTTTATTTTCCTGGTTTGTCCTTCATAAATAAGTCTTCTGAGGGGTTGTCCTATCAACAGGTCAAAGTCTCATATATCAAAGATATAAAAGCTCAAATGAACCATGGTTCCTTCCACCTTGATGGGTAGGACATATAAAACTCCCAAATTGGGGACAATGTGTCCTGAAGGGCTTTTCATCAATTTCACTATTGGGGTCAATGGCATGTGCTTCAATAAATTTTGTGCAAGTGAAGCAGACATGATATTAATACCCACAACCGGATTATAGAGAGCATCAAAGTGGTCTGAATCAATTTGGCAACGTATTGGGATAGAAGGTGAATCTAAACGGATCACATCAGAGGAAAGCTCTGATTCTTCTAACCATTCATTGCTTATGATCGACACTAACTCTCCTGAGGTGCTTTTATAAGAAAAACCCTCAGAAAGATCTAAAGATTTTTCAAAACGTTTACGATGATTCTATGGTTTCTTTATATAATAGTAGTTCGAAATATTTCCAAAATCGGCAAAAAGATCAGTCTCAATGTCAAGCATAAAATCAGGAAACATAATCTCTTCCTTTGATAGCTCAGAACATGGGGTAGCTGAAGTAGATGGTATGAATGGCAAAGGATTATGTTCAGCTACTTGATGTTCTACTTCTAGTATATTATCAGATTCAGAAGCTAAGATTTGATCTAGGATCAATCTTGCTTTATCAGAGGAAAGATGCAAAAATGATCCTCCAGAAGTTGTATTGAGCAACTGTGAATTGTCTCTGTGAAGACCTTTGTAAAAATGTCGAAGAAGAATAGGGTCTTGTAAACTAAGGTCCGGGCCAGAATCTAAAAGAGTGGTAAAATGATTCCAGGATGAAGCCAAAGATTCATTGTGTTTTTGATTAAAGGTCAGAACCTTGACTCTAAGGTCAACTATTTGGGAGACAGGGTAGAAATCTATGCAAAAATTGGAACGTAAGGATCCCCAATCTCCTTGCTGCTTACATACAGCTTTATTATACCATTGTCTAGCTTTTCCCTTTAAAGAAAAAGGAAATAGCTTCCAACGTAAAGTTTTTTTAGATATGCCCTCTATACGGAGGCAATCACATGTTTGTTCAAAATCTCGCATGTGAAGGTAAGGATTTTCGTCTTCCTTTCCTGAAAAGGATAGGCTTTGGACCATTGCAATCAATCGCGGACTCAGCCTATATTTAGGTGTTTGGATTGGTTGTGATGATTCCCATGGCATAAGACTAGTCTCCATGGGTGCAGAAAATTGATAGATAGGAATAGAATTTATGTCATCCATAAGGATGGAAAAAGGTAAGATAAAAGAAAAGAAAAAATAAGGAATAAAAAGAATAAAAAGGTAAAAGTATGAATACAAGGTAGAGCAAGACTTAAGGTTAACTCAGCAGACAATCTTTCTCCCCGGTAACGGCACCAGAAATGCTTGTTGATATTTGTTACGCACACAGAAGAATCAAAGAAAAATAATCCGCAAGTGCACGAATATTGGTGAGCACTTCACCCGGGAGATAGTTCCAGAATCGTTATTTATTCATCCGCAAGGAGAAAACGTGCGATGACTAACCAAGTCTATGCTAAACCCCTGAGCTGCAAACAAGGTCTGAGATATAAGGGATATAGAGAAGACTGCTACGGCACCCTAGTTATAACCTTTGGCAAGCTATGCGATCACTGTTCTAATGGGGACATACTTAGAGAGAAGACACCATAGAGGATGCTTAACCCTAGCACACAGGTCCTACCAAACCTACTGACGGGAGGAGGCTCCAAAGGATCAGCGAGGCTATATGAGTCACCCCCGCGATCTACCACCGATCCGGACAGTTAGGGGATATCTACGAGTACCCGAGCCTAAGCACCACGCTTACACTACAGATGATTACTCTACTCCCTACGCGAAGAGAATAAAGTAAACTCGCAAACCGAAGAACAATAATACCAATGTACTTACTAGTATTAGAAGTTGAATTATCGAAGAATCTCATAAGCAAAGCCCCGTGTTAGGGAGACTTGATCCCGCAGGTACAAGCCGGAGAGGAGACACCGATAGGCCGGGCTTCCTCCAACTCTTCCCTCCACTCTATCTCTCTCAATATAAAGAATAACTCTAATCTCACATAGAGACTATAAAGCTAATCTCTCTTGAATGCTAGGCTCTAGAGAGGTGATCCATTCAAGGGACCCCTCTCAGGCGGATCCTGACTGGAAATAATGAATAACGAATTATGGATTGCTTCTCTCCAGGGGCCAGGGGCCTTGCTTATATAGCCCCCTCCGATGAACGTCAACTGTTGGATCAAACCGACTTAAATGGACGATTAATATTGAATTTCAAAGGCGGTGGAGGGACGGTCCACGAACCTGCACCTGATTGGTGCAGGGGGGGAGGGCGGCCGCCCTGTCTCTGTGACAGGTGGGCCCCTCCCTCCAGGGGTTGCCTTCCCGAGTCCTCTAGATTCTTCTTTTTCGTACGTAGGTGCTTTATCTCTATGTAAACCTGACATGTGGGCCTTCCATTGTTGTTTTCAGCTGACACCCTGCAAAAATAGATATTCACCAAAACTCGTGGAATTCTGTCAGTTAAACCCCTAGTCTATGTTGGTGATTCTTTTTATAGTATTTTCTCGGTCAAGTTGGCGGTTAAAATTGATTGTTAACTACCGTCAACAACGATACTTATTAACTATTAGGTACAATTTTTATTGTTACTTAATGTCTTTGGATTACTTTACACAAATAAGCTTTGATATAATCCTTATTGAGCATGATGTATGATTTTTTATTAACTTAATAATATTGTTTTTTGAACCGTCGGGAGGCCCCGAATTATTTTTTTAACCTAGCCTGTTGGGACACTACTGAAGAGCTACAACTACTAGGCTAGAGGCCAATTCACAACTTAATAATAATATCACTGAATTACCTTGAGTTACATGCTACTGTTGCTAAAAAATTTAGGGACCATGATCCGTTGAGTTAAAAGTAAAGCCTATATGGAAAAATTCAAACCTCCACAATTATAAAAAGATAATAATCAAACTAATCCTATAATATTTTTTATATAACTTTTCCATTTCTATCATTATGAAAGATAGTGCTTTCACGCTAAGTTTGCATTCAAATTACCCATAAATGGTATTGTGAAAGATAATGTAAAGTAATATATATATATATATATATATATATATATATATATATATATATATATATATAATTTGTACGTGCCCTATCCACCTCTCAACCGTTATAAAAAAAACTAATAAAGTCTCTCAACTCTACATGTAGATGTTAATATAAGCTATTATGAACAGTAATTCAACATCTATAAGTTAAAACTTACATTAGTATAAATAATTATTTTTTAGGCTTATCAAGCGTGGAATATCCATAGCAAACCACATAGTAGTGACATTTACAACTCCATTTATGTAATATTAACACTTATGGCGATAAATTTTACACATTTTGAGCGAAACATTGTCATATGGATATTAATAACATAATTTTTAGAATTATTTATTTAATATTTCAATACTAATATGATACAATAAATTCAACAACTTCAATGCCATGGTGCTGGCTGGAACAAGTACGTCTGAAATTGTCAAAACTAAGAGGGTAGCCTAGGATCTAGAATACTCTTTTAGAAAAAAGAACTAAAAATAGAAAATTTGAATAAATGAAACAATAAGCATTAGAATTTCAAATTAATACATGTAAAAAATATTGCAATAACTAGATCAAAAGCTAAGTTTAAAGTGATATCATGTAAAGGGATCAAATAAGAGTTTATACACTTTAAATTTATTTATGTTTGAACTAAATATCTATGGTTTATGTCATACAAATTGTTACTCCCAAAAGTAGTAGAAATAAAAAAGATTAATCGTACAAATTGTTACACACAAAAGCAGTAGACATAAGAAATCTAAGGTGGATCCAAAATTCTTACAAAAATCTAAACCATTTTGCCACCAACTCAGTAGACTATAATTATTAGCATCCTAAATAATAGCTATTATTAATTGTATCTTAGGAATTAATAAAGCTTAAATTTAATTAAAAATGATCAAAATTTAGATGTTGTCAAAATAGACACTACTAAACTATCATAATTTAAGCAAATATTTCAACTAAATGCATATTAATTGAACATACATAGAGTTGCTATGTAAAGAAAGAAACTATAGATATAGATTATCGCAATTGAATATAGACTATAGAGTACCCATTATAGCTATTATTTTAGAATATTAGTAAAGAGAAAAAGATATTTAATATAAGTAATTCTTAGTAGTTAGTGTCTCATAAAATTCTAACCCGTGCGAGAGCACGGGTTGGTGAACTAGTTATTTAAAGCTGAGTACACCATCAAAAGATAAGGTTCAGACATCCATGTTTTACATTACAAATGGCAGTTCTACAGAAAAGCAAATATATTGATATATTCCTTCATTTTTCCCACGACATCATTCTCAACCAATCCAAAAACAATCAACAATGTAATCCCTCTTTATATGGCCTCCGACAAGATTGCAAGAGATCAACCCTTCGGTTATTGTAGTGAAAATAAAGTACCACAGCAGTAAGCCGTCATGTCTGATGAATTTTTGGGACAAAGCAGCCCAAAAGCATGGCTCGGAATAAATTTACAGAATTTTTTTCTGCTGATACTAGAAATAATATGTTTACGTGCCACTAGGGGAGTTAAGGTGAGCATCTCCAAGAGTTTGGTAAATCAATTTGGCATCCTCAAATTTTTGGCAAAACAAGAAAAAGTGGCCTTCAACAATTTGGCATCCTAAGAGCATCTCCAGCAGTACTAACTAAATCAGGCTACCTAAATATCTGTTTAGGTAGCTAGCTATTTTTCTACTACCTAAATTTTATGTCCAACTCCAGCAGTACTACCTAAAACAGGGTACCCAAACCTATCCTCCTAGAGAATGACAGGCAGGTCCCACGTGTCATTCTCTCTTCTATGTTCTTCTCCATGGATGAAGCTGTCGGAAAGGAGGGAAGGACCAGCGAAGGCCGATGGAGGCACGGCCGCCGCCGTGGATGCTGATGGAGACGTGGCTGGGGCACTTCGGCGTGGAGGCCAGTAGAGGTGCGCCGCCGGGGGAGCTCCACCCGCGTCCACACTAGCGACATCTACCCGCATCGGTGATGCCGCGCCAGGGGAGCTCCGCCCGCGACCACGCCTGGGAGATCTAGCCCGTGACCACACCAGGAAGCTCCGCGCCGACGACGAGCTACAGTGGTAAGGGGGTTCGACTCCATCGCACGAAGAGGAGGAGGAACACCGGTGGAGGATGCGGGCTAGGGCGGAGGAACGCCGATGGAGGACGGTGCGGGCCGGGGAGGAGGAAGCCGACGGCGATCTTCTTCGTGAGGAGCATGGGGTGCCGGTGAGGAGCACGGGGCGACACTGGCGCGGCCTTCTTCTTCGTGAAGAAAATCGGGAAGGCAACCTCCAGATCCGACGGAGGAGCTGGACGAGTCGGAGGACGGGGTGGCGTAGGTGAGGAGGACGGGGCAGCGCCGGTCATCTTGGCGGTGCCGGTGGACGGGCACGACAGCGGCAGAGGGAAGAGACGCGATGCGCGTGACACGCGGGTGGGTGAAACAACCGAACAATCTTTTAGCTACATGTGTGTTGGCCCAACAGGAATAGGTAGAGAAAAGGAGGATTTAGGTAGCCAACAAATTTGTTAGGCCTAGTAGGTAGCCTGCTGTGTCGATACGGGATCCACCGGATCCCCCATCAACCATGATAACAGCTATGGGCCGCACCTAAGGCCCATGGGCTGGTTAGAAGATGTACTTACGTGTCAATACCAACAAACAACCCAGTCGGACTACATATGGAAAGTTTCTCTTAGGTTCTATATAGAACACCTATTCTGTATCCGACTAGGACCCAAAAAGAACCCTGCCTACTCCCTGGACTATAAAGGGCAGACAGGGGCACCCCTCAAAAAAAAATACTCTCAAGAGATCAATACAACGCAAAAAAGCTAACGTCGACTGGACGTAAAGGCTGTTACTCGATCACGAGGGCCCGAACCAGTATAAAATCATTCGTCTCATTGCGTTCACCGCCGAGTTCCTGATTTCGCTGAAGTCTGAACAAAACTGTCCTGGGGTACCCCGTGGCAGGCTATCGGTGGTAAAACATCCACAGTTGGCACGCCAGGTAGGGGCTTTCGACGAGATTTTCCTCGAGAGCTCGACGGACCACAACATTAAGATGAGCTTCCCAGAAGGATCAACCTTCCACTTCGGATCCTGGATCTGAGAGGCAGGCAATGATGGCAAGCTTCGAAGCCGCCTTCTTAACGACCCAAGATCCGATGACTTCGAGATTAATTAAAACTGACTTTTTGAAGAATTCGAGAAGTTGTCTACTACTGATACGACTCGAACTGAAGATAAAATCAACTACAAATCAGATACATCAAAGGACTCCAACTCCAACTCAACCTCGAACGTTCCACTGAAGGTACCGAGTTCTTTCTCAATAGTATTCTATAATACTCATATTGTGAAAGAATACAACTTGGGTTACCTGGCGTGGTGAAATTTTGGTCCTGGCACGCCGTTTAGCATCGCTCTGGAGGTGGCTGTGCGAAACAAGATGCATACCCATTCGCGCCACCGAGGTCCGAAACCGAGAGCCTGCAACACCTCTAACAAGTAGCTCCAATTGACGGTGTCAAATGCTTTCTGAATGTCAAGTTTCATGAATAGGGCAGGAGTCTTTGACTTGTGCATGCTCCTAACCGTGTTCTGGACATAAAGGAAATTATCGTGTATGTTTCTTTTTTTGATGAAGGCATTTTGGCATTTTGAAACAAGCGAGTCCAGTAGTGGTGCGAGCCTGTTTACGAGTAGCTTGGAGAAGAGCTTGGCAATGCTATGGATTAGGCTGATTGGCCTATAATCAGTGACAATGTTTGCTCAGATCAAATCCCGTGAATTCATATTAAAAAGGGTGTTGATGGCCGCTGCTACATCAACCTTGATTATTTCCCAGCAGGATTTGAAAAAGGCCCCCGTGAAGCTGTCTGGGCCTGGCGCTTTGTCTCCTGGCATGGAAAAGACTGTCTCTTTGATTTCCTCTTGGGTGAAGGGTGCTTCCAGCTCAGAGAGGTGGCAGGGGTCATAGCCGAGCGCGGACCACAGGAAGGTGGACGGTCTTGGAACCACAGAGCCTAGGTGATTCTTGAAGTAGTCACCAACTTCGATTTCTTTATCTTCATGTGTGAGCGCAATCCCGTTATTCTTATGCAGGCATTGGATATAGTTCTTCCTGGCCCTTGAGCTTGCACGAATGTGGAAGAGTTTTATGTTTGCATCACCACATTTAATGTTGGTGAGGCAGGATTTTTGCCTGATTCTGGATTTCTCTATTTGCTGCAAGACCCACGCTACGAGCTTTCAGCCAACGTCTCAATTGTAGTTCTTCTAGGGTGAGGGCTCTGTGTTCTTGTGCAGCCTCAAGCTGGAGAAGAATCTCCTTGACGAGTGCAAACTGTAGCCTTATGTCTCCTATTTTTTCTTTTATCAAACGCTTGATACCCTTTGCTACCCGGGACAGTTTGAGGAGCAGGCGCTTGATAGGTTGGGTAGAAACCATCGGCTTGTTGCAGATATCTTGGACCAGCTCTTGGAACCCATCCATCTTCGTACAGAAATTTTCAAAATGAAAGCATGAGTTTTGGTGATGCTGCAGCTCTACGAAATTCTAACCGGCTTGACATCCCCACTTCAACACCATTTGGAGAAATCATTATAATGCCAACACCTTGGCCATCTTTGCAAACCGATCTATTAAAATATAATTTCCAGGGAGTGAAAGTAAGGTAATTGACTTCTTCATCTAAATCAATACCATGCTCAATAATAAAATCAGCAAGAACTTGACCTTTTATAGATTTCAATGGTTCATAAGTCAAGTCATATTCAATTAAAGCATATGCCCACTTGCCTAACCTACCACTGAGGATTGGCCGATATAACATGTGCTTAATCACATCGACCTGGCATGCAACAACACATGTACTTGATAAAAGGTAGTGTCTCATTTTAGCACATACAAAGTACAGTGTTAAGCATAATTTTTCTATATGGGCATACCTTGTCTCGGGATCAAGAAGACGACGACCAAGATAAGCAATCACATATTCTTTACCTTCATCCTCTTGAGTCAAAACAGCCCCAATTGATTTATCTTCGGTAGCAATATAAAATTTAAATGGAACTCCTCTTCTAGGTGCACGAAGAACAGACGGTGATGATAGATATTCCTTTATCTTCTCAAATGCTTCTTGTTGCTTCGCCCCCCAAGTGAATTCAGATTTATCCTTCAACTTTAATATGGGGGTAAAAGGAATAATCTTCCTGGACAAATTAGAAATAAACCTTCTCAAGTAGTTCACCTTTCCTAAGAACTTTTGCAAATCCTTCTTACACTTAGGCGCCTGAACTCCCTTGATCTTCTCTATCCTCTTGGGATCGATCTCTATGCCTTTGTCATGAATGACGAAGCCCAAGAACTTCCCGGCCGATACTCCAAAAGCACATTTGAGTGGATTCATCTTCAAACCATCACAGCGCATCCTTTCGAAAGCAAGACACAAATCGGCTAAGTGAGATTTATGGGCAGCCGATTTAATCACAATATCATCAATGTAGACTTCCATAATCACCCCAATTAGATCATGAAAGATTAAGTTCATAGCTCTTTGATAAATTGCACCTGCATTCTTTAACCCAAAGGTCATCACAATCCACTCAAATAAGCCCAGAAATCCCAGACAAATGAAAGCCGTCTTCGATGTGTCTTCTTCAGCCATGAAAATCTAATTATAACCAGCGTTGCCATCAAGAAAGCTAATCACCCGATGTCCTGAAGCATCATTAATAAGCATATCGGCTATAGGCATAGGATATTCATCTTTTGGAGTGGCTCTATTTAAATCTCTAAAATCAATGCAGACTCTGATCTTCCCAGAATCCTTCTTCTCAATAGGCACAATATTAGAAACCCACTCCTCATATCTTCATGGTCGAATGAACCTCGCTTGCAACAATCAATTGATCTCCTCCTTAATCCGGCCATGAATTGTAGGATTAAAGCGCCGTGGGTGTTGCTTGAATGGTCTGAACCCATCCTTGATAGAGAGCTGATGCTCAAAGAGCTCATGGCTCAGTCCAGGCATTTCAGTGTAGTTCCATGCAAAACAATCAGAATATTCTTTAAGAAGCGCGATTAATTCAGATTTGTAATCGGCTTCCAAGTTTTGATTAACAAACTTCGACCGCGGTACAGAGCCATCTTCAATATCAACTTGTTCTAAAGGATCGACCGATGTAAAACCTTGGCCCAACTTATTGAGCTCATCAAAATCATCAATAGCCTCACAGGCATTGGTCTTTTTAGTCCGATACCGTTCAACACGATGTTTTAACCATTCAACATTGTCATCCATTGCAAAAATAACTATATAATAATATTGAGCCGACTGTCAATCGGCTTCAAAGATACAGGAACAAAACCACTAGGAGTATAGCTAACAAACTCATAACCTGTGAGATCCCTTCCTGACAAGCAACCAATAACACCTTGCCCCCCGAGCTTGGAGGCATCGGCTGTGGAAACCTCAGCTGATGAATCTGCATGGATGAACTCGATAGCATCTCCCACCCACTGGATGAGAAACTGGTGCAAGCTGGATGGCACGCATTGATTGGTATGGATCCAATCACGCCCAAGTATCAAATTGTAACTCCCTTGCACATCAGCGACGAAGAATGCCATAGCCAAGGTCTTGCTCCCGATGGTTAACTCAACGTTAGCAATACCTTTGGCTGGAAGTGGAACGCCTCCTCTAACACCGCTGATTGTCATGTTGGTCCTGACCAACTCTTCGTCCTTGCCACCAAGCTTCTTGTACAGCGAGTACGGCATGAGATTCAAAATCGCACCGCTGTCTACCAACATATTATGGACTGGAACGCCGTTGATGTGGCCCTTTACATGTAGTGGCTTGAGATGGTTCGCCGGTGCACTTGGTTTCTTGAAAACGGCATCCTCGATGGCAAAGACTAGTTCAATAGCTGCTTCTTCTTGATCATGACTGATTACATAATAATCAGCGGACAAGTACACCACGTTTATCTCCGTTCGCTCCGGTGATGGCTCGTAGTCCACCATCTCCTCTTCGAGAACCTCCATGTCCACCACAGCAGCGATAGCAACGGACAAAATCTTTTGGAGAATCCCCAAGATCAGTAGAACCTGCAAGAATCGGCTTAGACAACTCAGGAGCCACCATAGCCGATTCAGAAAACTCTAGGTGCAAAACTAGCAGTGATAGTCGGCTCAGCCGACTGAACAGTCGGCTCAGCTGAACTCCTTCTCGACCTGCACAAGTGAAGTGGCAGTCGGCTTAGCCGGTTCATAGGCCTGCCTTAGCCGACTCAATAGGAGCAGCGACACTATTTGTGCTATTCGGTGTAACTTCTTGGGGAATTATTTGTGGAGCTTGGCCTTCTATCATCCCAAGAGCTTCTCTCTTCTTTTGTCTGCATCGAGCACGCTGCAATTTCCGCCTTTGAGTCTTGTCCAACCCGGTAGGACACCACTTGGGTTGGGTATAACGTGGATCTCTTGGCGGCTTCTTCTTCTCTTCAACTCTAGCAACATCTTTGAGAGCTTCATCTTGCTTAGCTTGCTAGAGCTTGCTCAGCCAATCACAATCGGCTTGTCGGAATTGACAATAGGAGCTTCCATCGAGCCGATTATAATGCTAGGCAATAGAGCAGGCTTCATGGGTACTTCAACCTTCCTAGGCTTGTAAACTTGTTTCATGGGTGCCTTTCCTGACTCCTGTGAGGTCAAAGTCTGAGAAGTCTTCACATGCACTTGATTCGCGCCGCTAGAGCTCGATTGATTACCCAATCGGCTAAAGACGGTGCTCCTTGGATTAGGACCAGCAGATGCTCTCTATCCTTGTTGCATAGATGCGAGTGTCAGATATGGCACCCAAACCCCTTGAGGACCCCATTGCGGCAGGCGGTGATGGAATCTGTGGAAGCAGGGGTCCCCACCGAGACACACGAGGGCGAACGACCTGTGATGGACCTGTGGAAGGAGTCATAGCCAATTGCTTGTTCTTGTTTTCATCTCGCTTTGGAGGCGATGACTCTCTTTTTTTAATAAGCCGATTCTAGGAATCGTCCTTTTTCTCCTTGTACTTGGCCATAAGCCGATCAAAGGTGCACAACGGCTTCACCACATTTTTCTTTTGCTCATTAGTCTTCCATACTCCAACTTCCGGGTTTTGTGGAATAAATGTACGCGTAACATGAATGCCTAAAGCGGTGGAGCTGCTGGAACCTGAGGAGCCGGCCTGGCCGACTGGGGTAGTCGGCTCAGCCGACTTGGCTGGAGCAGGGGCAGAGCCGGTCTGTCCAACTTGCATAGCTGGCTGCACTTGGGCAATGTTAGGGTTAGCTTGGCCAACTGGAGGAGTCGGCCTAGCCGGCCTCTGCTGTGCCACATACGTCTCGCGCCATCTTTGCCTTCTCAATGTCTCTGCTGATCCAGCAGTGATTGTAAGCTTGTTCTTGCCTCCTTCGTCCTTCTCAAGCACCATCGTGCGCCCCGAATTTTTTTGAACATTCGGTACTACACGTGGCTCGCCAATGATCACGTTCTTGCCTTGGGTTTTATCGGCTTGCTTGGGTTGGATCAAGATTGCTGGAGCTCCGGCTTCGACCACGTTCATGTGTGCTGAAAACGGAACTTTATTAACTTGCATATCGGTAAGACTCAATCGTCCCTCATTAAGAGCTGATTGGACCTGCCGACGAAAAACATTACAATCATTAGTGGCATGAGAGTAAGAGTTATGGTATTTGCAATAAGCACGCCTCCTTAACTCATCTGCAGAAGGCAAAGTATAATTGATTCTAATGTGCCCTATTTTAAGTAATTCATCAAAAATACGGTCACATTTAGAAACATCAAAAGTAAATTTCACTTCCTCATTCCGATTTCTTTGAATCGGCTTGAGAGAAGGGCAAGTAACCATTTTATTCTCAGCTAGCCATCTAATTTCAGCAGCCATGCACTCCTTATTCTCGTCATCTGAACAATCTGAACAACCATCAAAAACATGCACATTCGAACGATGGGTTCTATATGTATTACGAGAATCTTTAAGGCGCAATTCAACTGAAACGGCCCTCTCTACCAAATGATTAAAGTTAATAAATTGCACATTCTCAAGTTGGTTCTTAATGCTAGAGCGTAGGCCATTGAAACATATATCAACAAGATCCCTCTCGGAGATCATCAAGTGAAAGCATCAGTTCTTAATTTCTCTAGCTCTTTTAAAGAAATCATTAACAGTTTCATCTTTACTTTGACGAACCGATGTTAAGTGAGACAATCTAGTTTCTTGAACTCCAGTATAAAAGTGACGATGAAATTTCACTTTTAATTCAGCCCAAGAACTAATTGTACATGATGGTAAAAATGTAAACCATTCAAATGTGGTGTCGGTAAGAGATAAAGCAAAATTACGCAATTTCATAAAATCATATTGGCCAAATTCACCCATTTGAGCAAGAAACATACTAACATGTTCTATAGTTGATTTACCATCACTACCACTAAATTTGTAAAAATCAGGTTCCTTCCAACCAGGGGTTTTTTTCAAGTAATCGATGTTGGAAGGGTACGGTTTTGAATATGACTTTCCTCCCGACTTAATTTGAACGCCTAGACTACTTTCAATAGACCTAGGTAATTCCTCTTGAAACCACTTTAGTGCTTCATCTAAATTATAAGCATCATTGAGAGCAAAAGTAGGTAGCGGACTAATGGGGATGAGGGTCCCAATCTTCCGTCAGGTTCAAGATAAACAACGATTTGTTCGGAGAGCGACACACCGATCCGGTTTCAGATCACAAAGACCCGAACCCTGCAACCTTAGCACCACATCTCCTCTGGTTATCAACCGTGTCACAATCCGGTTGACCTCGCCAAGAAGGCTAATCCCTGCTGCGAGTCGAAGAACACAAGCAAGAACAAGATAAAATGTAACTCAATTGAAGTGACAATTGCAGATGAATGATTAAGCACTCGAAGTTGGGGTCTTGCAAACCGATAACGGCGACTGTTCAATGACAGATTGATCTAAAACAAAACCCAAAACCTAATGTAGGTGGTGGCTACTGATTATATAGCCTAAGGGACGTCCAAGGATCCCTCTTCACATCCTAAAGGTGTCCCAACACGTTACAAGGCCCAACGGCCCAAAAGACGACAACGCAGCGCCGTGACAGATTCTAGATGTCAACTTGTTTCAACTATTCCCATTGATTCTGATGTAATTTTGATTGTGGGACCACTTCCATTGGTTTCCTTATGAAATTATCTTTCCTATCCATATGTGGATCATAAAACGGAGTTCGTATGCGACCTGGACGTCCGTTTTACTACACGCTGGTCCTAGAGCCCGAGATGGACTCAAACTCAAGTTGGACTGAGCCTCCGGCTTGGCTTGGACAGTCCTTGCTGGCCTCCTAAGGTGGTGGCCAAGGAGGAGGACGTCCAAGGGCTTTCTTGGTGGGTTCTCCAAGTCCTTGGGGTGTGCTCCCACTTGGGCCAGGGTCCCAAGGATGAATAACAAGCCCATAACGACAGTGTAGCTCCTAGCAGAAACAGCGACAGAATATCTTGATGGTTTGGAGGCCTTGCTGATGTGATATTGAGATGAGACCTAGATCTATTTGAAATCTTATCAAACAAGCTTTCCATCAAGTGCTCATTGACCTCGATCGCACTCCAGATGGCTGAGTTATGGCCTTCCCAATGAAGCACTGTCGAGCTGCCGATGAACCGAAAATTCAACTTTGATGAACTTGCACGTTGAGACATATTTGTACCTACATTCAAATAACGACATGTACATGTGGAACCAAGTGAATTGTACCAAAAATCACTATGCAAATATAGGAACGAGCTCACCTTATAAACAATGGTCGTATCCGATGGTGTCATGTCCTCATCATCCTCCCCTTCTTGACAACAAACCGTCCTCGGTTTGGGATTAGCCGAAGAAAACATTGTTGGTAGTAGCCAACATTGCTCCCCTTCTTAAAATTTAACTTATTTCTTTATAACAAAACTAGGGGAACTCGACATGACAAGATTATAGCAATTGCAATCCTTTGGTTGATCATACTTTTACACAATATAAGGAGATTTCATATTTGAACAAATATAGACACGATGCACCATATACTCTCCTTTATAATTATATTTTCCAATAAATTGATATGTACAAGTAGACAACCATGATAATTCAACACATTTAAGTTTCTCTTCTAAACTACTAAGAGCATATAAAGTATCAAACTCAATATAACCCAAAGTATTTGAAGAATACAATAATTTCTTTTCATCTTTTTCGGTAGCAATGGGAAGCAAATTTTTATGTTCAGCATAAGTAATTGGTTCCAAAGCCAAAGCATCATACTCATTCACTAGTTGTGGCATACGTATAATAAAAGCATTTTCACACAGCTCTTCTTTATCACTAGCATTATTAGAATAATTATTTTTTGACAAAGGCAATTCAGATTTAACATCCAATTCTTTCCTTTCATTAGCAGCTCTATCTCTATTAGTTTGTGCATTTTCAACATGGTTTAAAGTTTTACCAGACTCCAAAGTATGTGTGGGAGGTGGTGGTGGTGAAGATGTTGTAGTGGCGAAAAGTAACCACTCGCCTTTTTATCGCAGTCTCAACCTTCGCAAATGGTTGCTCCACCCTTGCTAAAATCTGGTTGAGGTTGTCGCCAATGTTGGTATGGTTCTTTTGCTGACATTCCTGCAATTCTTTTTCTACAAGCATAGTAAGCTGGAACAAACATTTGAGAGTATAAAATTCTATATGGAAAACAATATCTTGTATTTCATGCCTCAAACCACCAAAAAACGAACAATGGTATCTGCCATGTCCTCTACTATCCCACAACGTATTGCACACTTTTGAAACTCTATATAATATTCTTGGACAGACATATTGCCCTGCTCTAAGCACTGCAATTTGTTATGCCATTCATGTTTATAAGAAGGAGGAATAAAACGATCACGCATAGCTATCTTAAGTTCTTCCCATGTACCAGGTAAAACATCCTCTGCAACTAGCCCATACCACCAAATAATGGCAAAGTCCTTAAACTCACTAGTAGCTTGTTGAACTCTATATTGCTCAGGTATAAGGTGGGCACTAAACTTTTGCTCTACTGTCATCTCCCAATCAAGGTATCCCTCAGCATCATATTGTCCCTAAAAAAGAAGGTATGGTAAATTTAACCTTTGCATAAGGATCATCGGGAGCACGATTACGATTATCTTGATGGCGGTTGAAGTGTCGAGCGCCACCCATACCTGTGGTGTTTGTGTGAAGATGAAGATGTAATCTGTTTCTCCTTGTTGCTGCTCGATCAACATTACCATCGGTATCATACATCTCGTCATCGTCGTTCACATCTTCATCGGGTGCTGGACGGTTTTCCAATGCAACTATCCTATCGGTTAACGTGGACACTCTTTTGTCCAATCTCTCAAGAGTGCTACCGAGCTTGAGGTCATTGAGCACGTTGGTTACAGCCTTGGCAATTGCCTCGCTCATATCCTTATGAGCATGTTCTATAACAGATTGTAGTTGCTCTTGGCTGACGCACTCCTTGAAGTCTTTGGGCGTCTTATCTTCATCATCACCTGCCATCGTAGACACAAAACATAGCAACAAACAGTGAAGGTTATCCCTAATAATCCTACTACGCAGGTGGAGTGGTGCTGCCTCTCAAGATCACAGCAAAAGGAAACACCTTATCAAGCTCTTACAAGGTTCTTACCAACTGCAAAGTAGTGGACTGGTACAACCGGTGGCTGGTACAGTGATACCTGTAGGGTGTGACACCAAGATTGCAAGGGTCTTTTTCTGTACCGATCTGAAGTATATGTGGAGCTTAGGAGGCACACAAAAGAACAAATATGTATATGTGGCACACAAGTCAGTGACAGACAGCAATATTGAATAAATGTCCAGAGCACTTGTCCTAGTTGCTGGCCTATACGTGTTCCTATCACCAGTTGTGATAAACAAGAGAGGAAACAAGGATGAAAGGAAACAAGTATCAAAGGTAGCAACGGATGTGAACAAGGCAAAAGGTATCACAAACAATAGAGCTATTGAGTGTTCCTTATGTGCTCCTTTTCGATATCTTCTATTCTCTTTTACCTATTTTTTCTTTTATTTTTTGTCCAATGTTTTTTTTCTTGCTTTTGCTCTTTTGATATTTTTTCTCAGCAGAGCACACAAGAATAAACCACAAAAAATTTGAGCTCAATTGAATAAAAGATGTGGCTTATAGAAAATTAGGACTGTGCTAAAAAGCATACCAAAACTTATGGGCCCAGAAACTTAATTGTCCTAATCGAATTTCGCAAATCTAATTTTTGCGAACCCAGCAATGCTAGGATGAAATAGATCTAAAATTTTCTGGCGTTCTCCGTAGATATAAAAATTTTTCCGTTTCGAGTTCGGATGCAAAAGTTATGACTGTTTTAAGGAAGCTGCTCGAATCAGGGATTTAGTGGACACAAGATGCAAACCGATGGTGATATGGAATAGCGGACGGGTGGAGGTATCAACACAAACTAGAAAAGAACACAATCTAAACCAGCAACAAGACTTTGACCTAGGACATAAACTCAACAAAGCAGACTCTGAAACTGAATTATGCAAAGGCTATGGCGCGGATGGTTATAGGATAGGAAACAAATATGGCATTGGACTATGGGATAAAAGCAAAAACACTCGAACTAAGGGTAAGATGCGAACTTGACGGTATACCTGAAGCTCTGATTACCACTTAATGGGGACGAGGGTCCCGATCTTCCGTCAGGTTCAAGATAAACAACGATTTGTTCGGAGAGCGACACACCGATCCTGGTTTCAGATCACAAAGACCCGAACCCTGCAACCTTAGCACCACATCTCCTCTGGTTATCAACCGTGTCACAATCCGGTTGACCTCGCCAAGAAGGCTAATCCCTGCTGCGAGTCGAAGAACACAAGCAAGAACAAGATAAAACTGCAACTCAATTGAAGTGACAATTGCAGATGAATGATTAAGCACTCGAAGTTGGGGTCTTGCAAACCGATAACGGCGACTGTTCAATGACAGATTGATCTAAAACAAAACCCAAAACCTAATGTAGGTGGTGGCTACTGATTATATAGCCTAAGGGACGTCCAAGGATCCCTCTTCACGTCCTAAAGGTGTCCCAACACGTTACAAGGCCCAACGGCCCAAAAGACGACGACGTAGCGCCGTGACAGATTCTAGGTGTCAACTTGTTTCAACTATTCCCATTGATTCTGATGTAATTTTGATGTGGGACCACATCCATTGGTTTCCTTATGAAATTATCTTTCCATCTATATGTGGATCATAAAAACAGGAGTTCATATGCGACCTGGACGTCCGTTTTACTACACGCTGGTCCTGGAGCCCGAGATGGACTCGAACTCAAGTTGGACTGGGCCTCCGGCTTGGCTTGGACGTCCTTGCTGGCCTCCTAAGGTGGTGGCCAAGGAGGAGGACGTCCAAGGGCTTTCTTGGTGGGTTCTCCAAGTCCTTGGGGTATGCTCCCACTTGGGCCAGGGTCCCAAGGATGAATAAGAAGCCCATAACGATAGTGTAGCTCCCAGCAGAAACAGCAACAGAATATCTTGATGGTTTGGAGGCCTTGCTGATGTGATATTGAGATGAGACCAGATCTATTTGAAATCTTATCAAACAAGCTTTCCATCAAGTGTTCATTGACCTCGATCGCACTCCAGATGGCTGAGTTATGGCCTTCCCAATGAAGCACTGTCGAGCTGCTGATGAACCGAAAATTCAACTTTGATGAACTTGCACGTTGAGACATATTTGTACCTACATTCAAATAACGACATGTACATGTGGAACCAAGTGAATTGTACCAAAAATCACTATGCAAATGTAGGAACGAGCTCACCTTATAAACAATGGTCGTATCCGATGGTGTCATGTCCTCATCACGGACTAGGTAACTTCGGTGGGTTTGGTAGGATGTTATGACCCTCCGAAGCTCTAGATGTATCATGATTGGTTCATAAGGTATGAGCCGATGGTTGAGCACCTGCTGTAGATGTGCTAGCCCCTACATGACCGGTTCTATCGGTCCTAAAAATTGGACCCAAAGGACCCGATGCGAATTGACTAGCATCTTGTACAGAAGATTGATTTTTAAAATAACCCTACGGCATGCCAAGTTCAGGTTGAGGAAGAACACCCGATTGATCAGAATCGGTTGTCTTATCTTCTAATTTATCCATACGCTTACTAAACAAATCATGTGATTGACGAATATTACAATTAATTGTATTAGCTATATCTCTTAACATTGTAGCATAATTGGCATGCGTAGGATATGGATCATCAGGAATTTTATCAAAAATAGGTTTACTACTAGAGCTTACCCCTTTGTTCTTTTCAAATCAGCGTTGATTTCTTCAAAGGTAGGCTCCTTGACTTGGAAAACCTTGTCCCGGCGATCCTTCTTGCAGCTCTCGAGAAAAGCCTTGGTGAATGCATCGAGCCTGGCTTGCAATTGATCCTTCAACTCGGCCAATAAATCATCTACGAACTCGAGAGAGACGACGTTCTTAGGGTTCACGTTGGTCTTGTCACCATCGTTTCCTGCTGAACCATCGCTGCCCCCCCCCCCCCCCCCATGTCGTTAGTAGATTGAAACCGAAGCTGTCGCCTTGATTTCCCCAGCGGAGTCACCAAAAAGTATCTTGATGTCAAATGCGGTCTGAGCCAACACACCAGAGGGCTTTAGACGCCCAAAGAGGTTGATCCTACAACCTGCAACGCAGCGAGAACAAAGCGTAACTGGCCAAACTGATCTAGAGACCGATAGGGCCGATGTGGAGCTCGTTCTAGGCTGAAAAGGCTCCCGAACCACCTCCGGAAGGATCCGTCAGGAGGAAGCACGTGGAGGATCTCCTAGGACCAGCAAGGCCGCCTAGGATGCCAACAAATCCCGTGGAGAGAAGTGCCGGACAGCAGGGCGGAGGTAGAAGAGAATTAGGGCAAGAGAATAGAGTTGTGTTGTAATTTTGACGATTGATAGGATGGGATCAATCGGCCATGATCCTCTCATATTTATAGAGGGGGGTGATCTTATCCCAGTATGAAACATCTCCAAAGCTTAATCTCCAAGTTTTCCACGTCAAAAGCTTGCCAAAAACCGATTTAGAAATAAACCGGTTCAAGATCTAAAAGTTAGATTCGGAACAGACCCTACCGGTAGTACTATCGGAAGTTCCCGTCAGACTTCACCGGAAGTACCGGTCTCTACCGGAAGTACCGGTCGAAGACCGGTAGTACCGGTAGTTCATTTTTGCGCAAAACCGCATCAAACCTTCAACAACTACCGGAAGTTCCGGTTAAGGACCGGAAGTACCGGTAGTTCATTTTTTCGCCAAACCTTCAACAACTACCGGAAGTCCCGGTCTCAGCAGACCGGAAGTTCCGGTACTTGAGGCTTTTTATTTGAAGCATAACTTTTGCATCTGGACTTTGATTTGAACATTCCATATATATTTTTTGATCATCTCGACGAGAGGAACGCATCGGTGAGGTCCGTTTCCTATTTTGACAACTTCACAAAATGGACATTTTTTAGTGTCAACAGACGGTAATATATGTAGGAAGCATGATGGAAAGAGTAACTCCCAGTCAGCTGTGCATAGGAGTCTGTCAATCCTGATGAGTGTTGGATTGTCTTGCTCGTTGCTCCAAGTAAAGCGACGCCCATTCAGACTGATCTCTTTTAGTAGGAGGCTGTCTATAGTTGCTTTGAAGGACTCCACCAAGCGTCTGTTGAGGTTTGTGTTATTCTTATCTTCCGCTTGGTATATGAGGTTGAAATCCCCAAGTATAAGCCATCTGCCATGATTGGGGCAAGGAATGTTCTTAGCTCCTGTAAACCACCGCCTTCTTGGCGATGCTTTTGTTCCAGGCGTGGGTTGGGATGCCTTCCAAGCAGAAGCGGACATGGTAACGGAGGTCGCTGCGGTCGCCGTAGGGGAGCGTACACCATGGTTTGATGTGGACGTTGAAGTTACGAATGGGGAGCTGTCCCAAAGCCACGGCCATGTCTTGACTATCCATATGTGCTATTATATGTTTTTTGTAAATATATTTCTTCTCATCCTAACTTTTGAATGCTGCTATGGTCCCTGTCCACTAGCTGTGATGCTAATCTATTATATTTCTGAAATTCTTGGAAGCTTCACTATGTTGAGTAATTATTAACTCAGGTGTTCTAATGCAGATCTGTGATGCTGTTGCTGTGGCCAGCTTGCTTAATGCTACTCTTGTGATCCCAACATTTCATCTGAATAGCGTCTGGTGTGATCCTAGGTGATTATTTGTCTGATTATTACTTCGTTTCCTTGCAATGATTAAACACCCTTGTAATTTGTGATTCCTATCATTTTGTCTGAAGCAATTTGTCTAAGTTTTAAACATTAAATTGGAAAATTTAACATTCTGATTTTAGAATGATCACTGGTATTGCTTCTGCACTTCTTTATTAAACAGTTTCATGAGGGTATAGATGTTTTATCTGACCTGATGTATTTCTTTCAGAAAATTTGGTGATATATTTGACGAAGATCATTTCATCGAGACACTCAAAGAACATGTAAGAGTTGTGAGAAACTTCCTGAAGATGTTTTGCTGCGCTTCAATCATAATATCAGCAGCATACCAAATATGAGAACTAAAGCCTACTCATCTCCAAACCACTATGTGAACTGCTGGATTTAGGGTACCCCCCCCCCCCCCCCTCCCCCTCTCTCTCTCTTCCTCTTCCTCTTCCCCTGCCCAACCTGGAAAAAATAAAGAGAGCTTGATTTAACTGGGGCAAAACCAAAGCATGAGTTTCATTTAATTTTTCTGTTCTTTGCAGGGTTGTGCGCATAGCCCCATTCTCTAACAGATTAGCCCAGTCAGTTCCATTGAACATCCAGGCCTTGAGGTGTTTGGTAAACTACGATGCATTAAGATTTGCTGAACCAATAATAATTCTCTCAGATGACTTAGTTGGTCGAATCTCAAAAAAGAGTTTGTTGACTGGTGGGAAGTATGTCTCAGTGCATCTTCGCTTCGAAGAGGTTTCAAGTCTCTTATGTGTTCACAATTATGACATTTTTCCCATCTTACTAATACCGTGTATGCTTTCAGGGTATGGTAGCCTTTTCATGTTGTACATATGATGGTGGTTGGAGGGAGAAAACTGAAATGGACAATGCTCAGTGAAAGGAGCTGGAGAGGGAAGTTTCGTCGGCATGGTCGAGTGATAAACCCTGAGGCAAACAGAAGGGAACAGCCAGGCACGGCACGGCGAGGCACGGCACTATGCGGCACTGGCGGCCCGCCTGTGCCGTGCCTGATAGTGCCACCGTGCCGAAGTGGCAGCCCAGGCACTGGCACTATCAAGTGTAAACTGTGCCGTGCCAGTGCCAGCAGGCACGGTGGCACGCCAGTGCCCATGCCAGCCCAGACACTAAACACATTTTAACCAAAGCACTTCATCAGTTCAAGATTGAAGTAACAAGCACAATTTGGAATCAAAATTACCGGAAAAAGAACTGGAGAAACAAAAACAGAGCAAACACACAAGAGTTAAGAAAATAGGAATATGGGAGCATGTGCAATGGCTGCCTCACTAAAAACCTGCTAGGTAAAACTCACCCTTGTGAGAAACCCTAGTCAAGAAAACAGTACAGCCTAGCTCCAAAGTTCAAATGTTCAATGTTCTTACATCATTGTCCAAGTTCTCATATTACAAACCCAAGTTCCATCTAAATGTAAAGACTAAAGTAATAAAGATGAAGACTAATGCTTCAAAGCTTCAAGCTTCAAGCTCCCAGCTGGCCAGCTGCAAAAGAAGAACAGAGTTAGCATTAGGATTACTAATCAGTTAGCAAAAGAAGAAGAGGAAGTTAGGGACTTAGGGGTATGATTTACCTTGGCGGCGGGAGCACTAATCAAGATAGAGGTCTTCAAATGCTTCTTCAAGCTCCTTGTCCTCCACATTGTGCTGCAGCCTTGCCTCCACCAACTCCCAGTCCTTGATGCAGGTGAGCCACTCCACCGTCTCCGGCTTTAGCCTCCTCCGCCGCTCCTCAATGATCCTGCCAGTCATACTAAAGGTAGATTCTGAAGATATGGTAGAGATAGGAACAGTTAAAACATCCTTTGCCATGATGGACAGCACTGGATATGTCAGTTTGTGCTCATGCCCCCATCTCAAGATGTCAAATGAATCATCCAACTGGCTAACAGTATCACAGTCTAAGTATGAGACAAGTTCAGAAGCATTAGAAGCTGTAGAAGTAGCAGCATACAGCAAAGCAGTAGCAGATGTATCTCTAGACAGATTAAGAGTAGAATGCAGCAGTGAAGTACCCCCACCAGAAAAACTAGAATCATCATCATATATTTCATCCCAAGCAGACCTTTTCTTATCAGTTAGGTTTTGAGGGACAGTCCTCCTCAACCTAACAGCTCCATATTTCTCCTCATACTTATTGTAAACATCAATAAGCCTAGCTCTAGTGCCAACCTAGGTAAGCAATGTAGTCTGTACTGGTAAGGTTCATCAACTTCCTTAGCACTTTTGAAAAATCCTTCATTTTAGCTCTAGGGTCCAAGATGAATGCAAAAGAATAGAGCAAAGGTATGTCCCTCCAATACTTATTATATTTGTCCCTCCAATACTTATTATATTTGTCTACCATAGGATGTCTTGGATCCTCTATAGGAACCTCAAGATCAAGATATTTAGATAAAATAGGTCTTAGCATACGCATGGCAGAAACATTAGATGAAGCATTATCCAAAGTAACAGCAAACACTTTTTCAAGCACACCATATTCACCAAGAACAGATGCAACTCTATCAGCAATGTTCTGTCCATTATGGGAACAATCAATAAGCACAAGACCAAGAACCCTCTTCTCTAGTTGCCAATCAGGGTTTATGTAATGAGCAACAACACTAAGATAATCCTCTTTGGCTTTGCCAGACCAAATATTAGAGGTAAGGCACACACAATTAACAGAATCAGAAGCAAGTACCTCAACAAGCTTACTCTTTCTATCAGAAAACATTTTGGCTAAGTCTCTAGTTGTGGTTTGTGTAGAGACAGCCTGAAACTTAGGATTATGAGCATTATTAATGTATTCCTCAAATGCAGCAGATTCACCAAAGCCTGATAGGAACATCTACCCTAGCAAGCAATCTACACAGTTTCAGTACGAGCACTGCATAGGACAGTAATCCCAATTACGCATAGAACCATTAGGATTAAAAGAAATCTGAGACTGACTAAACCCCCTAGTTTTCTCTCGCCTCTTAGCACATTTATCCCTGTGACGACGGAGGTGGCCAGTGCCACCAGTAGATCTACCAGAGTACTGTTTTTTGCAATGGATGCAGACAGCGCCATACCTGATCTTCTTACCTTTGGGACCCATTTTGAAGACCAAGAACCACCTTCGTCACCATCAAGGTCGATGGGGTCCTCTGCGCCAGCTCCACCAGGTACAACTCCACGGTCCGAAGAGCTCTTCTACCTCTTCGTCGCCCATGTCATCGTCGTCGTCATCACCAGGGAGGTCATGGACCCTCTCCATCTCATCAGCCATGGTAGTGGCACTAGCCTCCACCAGTGTCCTCAGAGACAGAGGGAGGCCTAGGACGGCATCCTCACTTGCCCTAGCCTCAAACGTCTACCAAAAGAAGAAGAAAGGAAGAACATGAACATCAGTCAAGAACTCAAGATTCAAGAAAAGAAATCAAGAATGGAGCAGATCGGAGCTAGGGTTAGGGTTAGGCTTCGGAGCTAGGGTTAGGGTGTCTTACCTAGACATCGCCGGCGACGAAGACGGCAGAGCCAGGAGCTCCTAGCAGCAGCGGATCCGCGGATCTGCAGAAGAGGGAGTGAGTCAGTGACAGTGAGAGAAAGAAGAAGAAGAAGAGCAGAAGGGGATGTTACCTGTATCGTCGGAGCTCCAGAGCTAGCGGCTGCCGAAGGACGAGAAGAGGAGGCGAGGTCCTGCGGGGACGACTGGCGAGTCGCCGTCACCCTTGGGAGGGGCCGTTGCCCTTCACCACCGTCGTCGGAGAGGGCGAGATCCAGAGAGGAGAGGACAGAGGAGGGAGAGCGTTGGCCAGCGAGAGGATGAAATGATTTAGGGTTTGTGTGGGTGGGGAGCGGGGGAGGCCGGCCAGCTTATATACGCGGTGGCGCCGTTGCCCTCGATCCAACGGCCATAATCCATCAGGGGGGGATCGGACGGCTGAGTTCCCTGGATAGCGGGCCGTTAGCGGGCCAGGCCACTTTACCATGTCGTGCCCGTGCTAGGCCCATGGGCCGAATTGGCAGCCCAGGCACGGGCACGGGGGCGGAGGTGATAGGGATAGGAAGTGGCAGAGCACGAACGAACCGGGCGCTGACGAACTAGAGTCGCTGTTGTTGGCGAGTAGATGAACGTAGCGCCCAAGACTTACCGTGAACGGTGTGCTGGACGCCTGGGAGACGAGGTGTCTCAATCCCAGGCTAAATCTTTATTAAGCAATTGTCTAAGCCTTATAGGCTCCCTTTTGTTACAAGATGAAAACAAACTCCTAGTTTTACTCTCCTGATCTAACAACCTCAAGCCAGGCGCGGTGATCACGCTCAATCTCGCGTCGCGCAGCGGACGCTGCCTGCATGCTCGTGATCTCGCTCAGCCACTTGCCTTCCTCTTTCTCTGGTAGGTCTAGGCCCACCATAACATCTCTCCCTCCCTCGAGAAACAGCTCGTCCTCGAGCTAGAAGTCTGGATGCATCGTGCGGAACTCCTCAGCTTGCACCCAGGTTGCTTCGGACGCCGGCATGTCGGCCCACTGCACAAGAATGTACCACTCCCCGCGGCGGAGACTAGATCGTAGCACGCTGTTCCTGGGTGCATGAGCGGCCGTCCATGGCGAAGGGGAGGAAGGGCCGGGGCATCGGACGGCGGTGTGCCGTGGAACGGCTTGAGCACCCCAACGTGGAAGACGTCATGTATGCGGGTGCCCTCGGGAAGCTTCAACCGGTAGGCCACCGCGTTCACCTGTTCGATGACTTGGTACGGGCCGGCGAACTTAGGCCCGAGCTTGCCGCGACCTCCAGGGACCAAGGTCTTCGTGGGAGGGTGTAGAAGACGAAGCCACACCCAGTCGCCTACTGAGAGCGTGAGCCGCGCGATGCTTGGCATCATAGGAACGCCGAGCATGTTCTTGTGCTTGGAGTAGGCTGGGCGCGGACCTCCTGTGAGAAACTCAGTCGTGGTTGGCCAGCATCAGTGTCCACCGCAGGCCGTGTGCGCCCTCCCTGGCGTGTACGGCAGCAGGTCCAGGGGGAGGACAGGCCGTAGACGACGGTGAACTGGTGAAGTGCGTAGCGCGGAGTGGAAGGCCGTGTTATAGCAAAATTCGGCCCATGGAAGCCAGTCGAGCCAATCGCGTGGCCGGTCGCCGGTGAGGCACCGCAAATACATTGCGATGGCCTTGTTCACCGCCTCAGATTGGCCGTCCGTCTGGGGGTGGAATGCCGTGCTGAAGCGCAGCTGTACTCCCGCCTGGTGAAAAAGGTCACGCCAGACGCGACCGGTGAAGGCTGGGTCAGCGGTCGCTAACAATGGAGTCGGGGAAGCCGTGTAGCCGAACGATGTCAGTGGAAGAAGGCAGCGGGCTACCGATGCAGTAGTGTACGGGTGCCCCAATGCGATGAAGTGTGCGTACTTCGAAAACCTGTCCACAACAGTGAGGATGACGCTTTTTCCATGCACCTTGGGCAGAGCTTCGATGAAGTCGATGGAGATGTCTGCCCAAACGCGGGACTGGCACCGGTAGAGGTTGAAGAAGGCCAGCAGGGTGGAGCGCCTCCGTTTTGTTGTGCTGGCATGTCGCGCATGACATGACAAAGCCACGGACTGACGCGGTGGTCAGTGCTCCACGTAGAACTCCGCGCGGAGGCGCTGGAGCGTCTTCTGGATCCCCTCATGCGCCCCGGTGTGAGCCAGCCGGAGCACGTCGTCGAGCACCTTTGCCGTGGCGGGCACTGAACACGTGGCTGTCGTGAAGGATGAGGTCGTCGTGTACCCACCATGCGTCCCCATGGGCGCCCGCCGTGATGGCGTCCCAGGCGTGTGCGCAGGGCATCGGAGTCCTCCAGCTCGGCCCACAGGTCCGCGAAGAGCTAGAACGCGGGGATGGACAGCGCTGCCAGGGATGGCGCTGAGTCTGGAAGCGCGACCAGTAGTGGCGCCTCGCCATCACGCCGCGATAAGGCGTCGGCAACGACGTTGAGGCGACCTTGACGATACTCCACCTGGAAATCATATCCGAAAAGTTTGCTAACCCAGTGATTTTGTGGGATCGTTGATAGGCAGTTGGTCGAGGAGGAACTTGAGAGCGTAGTGGTCGGTATGGACGACGAAAGCAGCACCCCTAGAGGTAGGGCCTCCAATGCCGGACCGCCTGCACCAAGCCTATGAGTTCGCGTTCGTATGCCGTGGACTTGAGGTGGCGTGCGGTGAACGGCCGGCTGAAGAAGGCGGTCGGCCCGTCGTCTTGGTGCAGCACCACGCCGAAGCCGGAGCCGGAGGCATCACAGTCGACGACAAAGTTGCGGGTGAAGTCTGGCAAGTGGAGGACGGGCGCTGCCGATAGCGCCGCCTTCAGCTCGCCGAAGGCCGTGGACGCGGCCTCGGTCCACTGGAAGCTGTTCTTCCGTAGCAGCTGTGTTAGTGGCGCGGCGATGGCGCCATAGTTGCGGATGAATCGCCGGTAATAGCCGACGAGGCCCAGGAAACCGCGCAGCCCCCGGGTTGATCTTGGCTGCGGCCAGTCCTGGACCGCGGCCACCTTGGAGGTGTCCATGGCGACACCGGCCCCCGTGATGACGTGATCGAGGTAGTGCACCGATGGCTCGGCGAAAGAGCACTTGGAGCGCTTGATGTGGAGGCGGTGCTCACGAAGGACGTCGAGGACGGTGCGGAGCTGCTGCAGGTGTTCTGTCCACGTTGTGCTATAGACGAGGATGTCATCAAAGAATACAAGTATGCAACGGTGGAGGAATGGCTTGAGGACGAAGTTCATGAGCGCCTGGAACGTCGATGGCGCGTTCGAGAGGCCGAACGGCATGACGAGGAATTCGAAGTGGCCATGGTGCGTCTAGAACGCCGTTTTTGCCATGTCGTCGGGGTGGACGCGCACCTGATGGTAGCCCGATCGGAGGTCAAGTTTGGTGAAAAATTTGGCGCCGTGCAGCTCATCGAGCAGTTCCTCGACGACAGAAATGGGGAACTTGTCCTTCACAGTCACCGCGTTCAGCGCCCTGTAATCGACGCACAATCGCCATGACGCGTCGGCTTTCTTGACAAGGATGATGGGCGCCGAAAATGGGGACGTGCTGATCCGGATGATCCCCCGTTGGAGCATCTCTTCACACTGCCTCTCCAGTTCGTCCTTCTAGAGTTGGGGATACCTATATGGCCAGACGGCGACTGGGTCGGTGGCCGGCTTGAGGTGGATCCTGTGATCGCACGGCCGGCCCGGCGGTAGGCCCGTCGGTGCCGCGAAGACGTCGTCGTAGGCGTCGAGGAGGCGTTCGAGCAGTGCCCCCTCGGTCCCCTTGGCGGTGTAGAGGTGGCCCGCGTGAATGCGTCCCGCGCACTGGACAGAGGAGCGTGGCGCTCCGAGGCCCTTCCAGAGGACCCGGCGCCCGTGGCATGTGAACGCCATCCGCAGAGCATCGAAGTCCCATAGGATCGGGCCGAGAGTCCGAAGCCACGCGATGCCGAGCACCATATCGTAGCAATCGAGCGGAATGGAGTAGCAGTCGACCTTGAAGTCCTCCGCCCCAATCCGCACGCCCACGTCGTGCGCAAGGCCGTGACACGCAATGCGGTCGCCGTTGGCGACGACAACGTGTGCGCCGGCACTGTCGCTAAAGCTGAGGCCGACGCGCCGCGCTGCCCCCGCGCTGATGAAGTTATGCGTGGATCCGGAGTCGAGGAGGGTCATGAATGTGTGCTGGCCAATGTGAACGCGGAGCTGCATCGTCTCCTCGGTGCGGATGCCAGTGATCGCCGAGAGGGAGATCATGGGCGCCTCCGAGTCGAACTTTGGCGGCTCCGTTGCCTGGACCTCCTAGGCTGCGTCGTCGTCGTCTGGCGCCTCCACAATGTAGTCCGACGCCTCCAGGAAGAAGAGACGCGTGCACTTGTGCCCTCGGACGTACGGTTCGTCGCAGTTATAACACAGCCCTTGCTTGCGACGAAGGGCCATGTCGTCCGGGGACAGGCGCTTGAACGGGCGCGCTGCTGGTGCGGTGGAGCCTCCTGGGGCGCTCGGCGTCGCGGTCGGGGCTGGCACAGCGGCAGGTACCCCGGGCGCCCGCCTAGGAGGACGGAGTGACGACGCCGGCAAGGCCACCTGATGAGGTGTGTTCCGGCGCTCGTAGGCACGGGCCAGGAGCATCGCGCGTTGGAGGTCCTACGGTTCGTGGAGTTCGACATCGACGCAGGATGTGATCTGGTAGATCGCCGGTGAAGAGCTGCGCCTTCTGTAGCGGGGCGAGGCGGCCGGCGTGAGCCGCACAGGCCTGAAAAGCCTCCATGTACGCGTCAACCGTCGACGTGAACGGCAGGCGCACCAGATCGGACAAATGGTTGGTGCTCAACGGCGGCCCAAAGCGCTGGTGACAGAGCCGCCGAAACTCCTCCCATGTCGGTCGTCCGCAGTCGCCTTCGAGGACGAGGTACCATTGCTGCGCCACCCCGGTTAAGTGGTAGGATGCCAGCCATACCCGGTCGGTATGTCGTGTTTGTTGGCCTCGGAAGAATTGTTCACATTTGTTGAGCTAGCTCAGTGGATCATCTTTACCATCGTAGGTGGGGAATGAGAGTTTTTGGTAGCGTGGGACAGTGGGGTGGCCGGATTCATGAGGTATGTGGGGGTGTGTAGAGGAGTAGCACACGGGTGCGGATGGCATGGATTGGGACGATGCTGGGCATAAGCCCCCGAGGATGGATGACATCGATGGCACTGGCGAGGACGAGTGTGGAAATTGAATCTGGGTGATTGGCACCCTCGTGGATGGTGGAGGCAAGGACGTGGTGGGTGGGGTGGAGAAGGCTGGTACCAGGGTCTGGAACGGCGGAACGGAGAAAAGCTCGAAGCTGACCGGCGCCGGGGGTGGCAGTGCCGGTATACCGTCGTAACCCGGAAGGCCATAGGGGTATGACATCGGCGGAACGGGTGGCCGGCTCTCGACGGAGGACATGCGCATGGACAAGTCCCCAATCTGCCTCTGCATGGCATAGATGGCCGCGGCGAGGTGGCCGAACGCTTCGGCCGTGGGTTCAACGGACTGAAGTTGAGGGGTGGGTAATGACAAGGTGGTGACGATGTGGGAGGAGGACACGACGGTGGAGGGTGGGCGGTGGTAGTGGAAACCACGCCGGCGGAGGGTGGAGCGGTGGTGTGAATGACCGGAGCCGAGGACGCCATGGTCTCTGATACCAGGTTGTTACGGCCTACTCGGCTGGGAAGGGGACGGAGGTGATAGGGATAGGAAGTGGCAGAGCACGAACGAACCGGGCGCTGACGAACTGGAGTCGCCGTCGTTGGCGAGTCGACGAACGCAGCGCCCAAGACTTACCATGAACGGTGTGCTGGACGCCAGGGAGACGAGGTGTCTCAATCCCAGGCTAAATCTTTATTAAGCAATTGTCTAAGCCTTATAGGCTCCCTTTTGTTACAAGATGAAAACAAACTCCTAGTTTTACTCTCCTGATCTAACAACCTCAAGCCAGGCGCGGTGATCGCGCTCAATCTCGCGTCGCGCGCGGACGCTGCCTGCATGCTCGCGATCTCGCTCAGCCACTTGCCTTCCTCTTTCTCTGGTAGGTCTGGCCCACCATAACATCTGGTTTCCAAAGTATTGCAGCCGGCGGGACAAAGAGACTCCTCCGCCGGTTTGATGTTTTTCCAGAACAGGTTCGCGCGGGCGTTGGCCCTGTCGAAGTGGAGCAGCCAGCCGAAAAACTTGATTTTACCCAGGAGACCACACTTCCAGATGAGGGAGGGGTAGTGCAGGGTGGGGTCGTGAGCATGGAGAGCGAGGTAGGCACCACGGCACGTGAAGGGAGGAGAATGGGGGAGGACCAATCGCCGATCATCAGAGGTGTCACTGAGGCGGATGCCAGCAAGTAGGTTAAGGAGAGTGCTCAGTTCAGCAGCGGCACGGCTGGTGAGACGAACGTGGAGGAGGGACGCCAGGCCGGCAGCAAGTGTGGATGCTACGGAAGCGAGGGGCCGCCGGCAGTGAGAGAAGATGGCCGGGAACGCGGAGGCGAGATTGGAAGTGCCGAGCCAGGTGTCGAGCCAGAAGGAGGTCGAGGTGCCATCACCGACCACAACCGTGGTAATCTGGCGAAGCCGGGGGAGCTCCTCGATCTCGGACGATCGATCCCAGGAAGAAGGTGGGGTCGTCACCGAGGTCCGGGGCGGAGTGGCGTAGGAACCACGTCTTCCAAGGGAGGGTTTCAGGCCCCAGGAGCTTGCAAACGAGCTTCATAAGGAGGCAGTGGTTCTGATCTTCGGTGTTGTGAACGCCAAGACTGCCGGCCTCTTTAGAGAGGCAAACACGATCCCAAGCGATAAGGCACTGCGAGCCATGGCATTTGTTTTCGTCGGTCCACAGGAAGGCACAGCGGCGGGCGTCAATGGATTCCTTGACCGTTTTGGGTAAGAGGAGAGCGAGCATATAGTGAATGGCGAGGCTACGAGTCCTACGACCCAAGACAGAGTTGAGGAGAATGACGCGGCCACCGGAGCTGAGCGGTTTGGCCTTCCAGCCGGCCAAGTAGCGGTCAAAGGAGGCAATGAGGGGCTAAAAATCGGACACACGGAGCTTATGAGGCGAAAGGGGAAGGCCGAGGTAGGTTTGCGGGAAAGAGGAGACGGTGCAGCCCAGGATGCTTGCCATTTCAGAGATAGAAGCGTCGTCGATGTTCATGGGAACAAAAGTGGATTTGTGAAAATTGACGTGGAGGCCCGTGGCAAGAGAGAAACTATCAAGGATCTGCTTGAGGTGCATCACGGCGTCGCGGTCACCCCTGCTCATGATGAGCGTGTCGTCCGCGTACTGGAGTACAGGGCAAGGGAGGTCGGGAGCCAAGGGGTGGCGAAGGCGGCCGTCCCTGGAGGCGCACTGGAGGAGTCTTTGGAGCACATCAGCAACAATAATGAAAAGGTAGGGGGAGATTGGGTCACCCTGACGAAGGCCGCGGCGGCAAGAGAACCACCGGCCCGGGACGCCGTTAAGGAGGATCGAGGTTTTACCAGTGCACAGGGTGCTAGAAATCCAGGAGCACCAGGTGGCATCGAAACCGCGCGCGCGCAGGATGCAATCTAAGCTGTCCCAAAATTTTCTGCTATATTCCGGCCATGGACGAAACCGGTCTGGTCGGCATCAATGAGGCTGGGGATGAGTGGTCGGATGCGATTAGACAGCATCTTGGTGACAAGCTTCATGGGACAGTTTTGGAGAGAGATCGGCCGGAAGGCGTCCGGGGTGTTGGCACCATCCTTTTTTGGCAGGAGGACCAAGAGTGCTCGGTTTAAGCCGTCAAGATCGACATCCCAACGCTGAAAGGCGTGGGAGAAGGAGAGGAGATCGTGCCTAGTCTCATGCCACAGGGACCGGTAGAACGCGGGTCCAAAGCCGTCAGGGCCTGGACTTGAATTGACGTTCATGGCGAAGAGGGCAGCAGAGAGCTCATCTAGCGTGAAGGGGGCGCAAAGAGCAGCATCATTGACAGTGAAAGAGGGATAAAGGTCGGTGAGGGTGAAGCCCCAAGTAGGCGTGTGGGTCTGACCGAGGAGGTTAGAGTAAAAATTAAGGAGTAACGTGCTCTTTGCGGCATGATTCGTGTGGAGGTGACCGGAATCGTCCAGCAGTTCGGGAATGGCGTTGCGCCGCTTGCGCCCGGAGGCCGAGGCATGGAAGAATCGAGAGTTTTCGTCCCACTCGAAGGCGAGTTTGACGGAAAATCGTTGCCGCCAATAGGTGAGCTTTTCATGGTTGACGGTGTGTAGGGCGGCGGACGCACAATCTCTGAGGAGGGACTCAGAAGAGTGGAGAGGGCGGCACTCCTCAAGCAGGTCAAGAGCATCGATCAGGAGGCGGGTGTCTGTTTCGCGTTGGTCTCAGGGGAGCGGGTACGCTTAGACCAAGCGCGACAGCTGCGGCGGCAGGCTTTGATGCGCCCGCAAAGGGAGGGGGGCACGGAGGCAGTGGGGGAGCCGGACCAGGACGCGGTCACCATTGCCCTGAACCCGCGCTGTGTAAGCCAAAAACGTTCGAAACGAAAACAGTGGCTTTTTATATCGGCCAGAAGCGGGACGTGATCGGAGGCGACGCGAGTCCGTACGGTGAGGGAGGTGTTGGGGAACGCCCGATCCCAGGAGTCGTTAACGAAGACTCGATCTAAGCGGACGAGGGTGGGGCATTCACGCCGGCTGGACCAGGTGAACTGACGGCCAAGGAGAGGGATTTCAATAAGGGCGAGAGCGTGAATGGTGTCGTTGAACCAACCGGCCTCGTCAGCGTGGAAGGCGTCATTGTTCTTCTCATCGGGGAACCGAGTGAGGTTGAAGTCCCCAAACACGAGCCAGGGGGGGGGGGCAAGGAGGGCCAAGATCACGGAGGAAGGCAGGTTTATCCGCCCGGACAGCGGGGGCGTAGACGCAGGTGCAGGTGAAAGCGAAGCCATCATCCTTGAGGGAGAGGTCAGCAGAAACAGAGTAATCGCTACGAGAAGACCCAGAGAGGGCGAACAGAGAGGGGTCCCAGGCCAGGAGGACGCCGCCCGCGGCACCGACGGCATCCTTGGCGAGGAAAGCCGAGAGCCGGGATGGAAGGAAGGAGCGAGTTTTGGAAGGGGTGAGGGAGGAAAGTTTAGTTTCTTGGAGCCCGACGATGGACGGAGAAGCGCTGATGATCTCCATCAGGACGTCCTCGAGAGGAGCGAGATCGATTTATGCATAAGAAGAGCGAGGCACCAAATAACACAAACAGGACTCGATCGACGGCACGAACAAGGGATGGTGTACAGCACAAGGGCCACCATGAAGCCCGGACACAGAGGGAACAATGGGTAAGGGGGTGAACATGGCACAGGAGCCACCCCGGAGCTCAGACACAACTACAGGAAAATAAAACAAGTGCCCTAAAGGCAACAGACGGCTGCAGAGGAGGCGCCCGGACGCAGGGGGCCGCAGCCGGAGACGAGTGGGCGGCATCACGCGACGGAGGGGGCACCGAGGGGCGCGCTCGCGGCGAGGTCAATGCCGCAGACGCGCGCCAGGCGACGGAGGCGCGCAGAGGGAACGCGTGCCGGAGGGGGGGCGTTCCAGGACGCCGGAGGCCTCCAGGGCGGCTACCATGTCGGAGGAGGCCTTGGAGATGTCGAGCTTGGCCGCCTGGACGCGGGAGGCCTTGGTGACGGCGTCCTCGTAGAAGGGGTTCTCCTTCGCGGCGAGGCGGCGGCTCCGGCGAATCTTGGAGGCGCTGTTCCTATTTCCTTTTTGTCTTTGTCTAAACACATTTTGGGTCTAGGCCTCTTAGGCTACTGCTCAGCTCATGGGAGTCCAGCATTTTTTATGTTGGACAGACAGTTGCTTCGTATGCACTGAATCATGCAGTCAGTTTTCAAAGTTAGGTGGTGTTTGGGTGGAGCTCCTAAATTTTAGTCGCTGTCTCATCGAATGTTTAGACATATGCATGTAGTATTAAATATAGATTAATTACAAAACTAATTACATAGTTTGTGACTAATTTACGAGACGAATCTTTTAAGCCTAATTGGGTCATGATTTGACAATGTTTTGCTACAGTGAACATGTGCTAATGACGGATTAATTAGGTTTAAAAAATTCGTCTCGTGGAGTACTGACGGATTATGTAATTTGTTTTTTTATTAGTATCCGAACACCCCATACAACGTCCTCCCGACACACCTCCTAAATTTTAGTCGCTGAAATCAAACACCACCTTATTGCTTCAAACCCCACCCCACCCCCTCTTTTTTTGGTATTCACTTAACAAGTCAGGTTGGTTGGAAGTTGGCTTTTGAAAAATATTTCAATATGTAAAAGGGGTTTACTGGAGATGATATGTGCTCACTAAATGAATTTATGCAGGTTGCCATGATGCTGCGGGGCATGGGATTCGCCAATACAACCTCCCTATATGTTGCTTTGGGTAAATATACAACTCTGAAAAATATATGGATCCTCTTCGCCAGAAATTCCCTCTTTAACAACGAAGGATTCTCTTGCTTCGCCTGAAGAACTTGCTCAGTTTAAGGTATTTCTTGCACCAGCACTCATATGCATGCATGATGGTGTTACATTTACTACATAAAAATTTGGAACCATTTGATGTTCAAAAGTATCTATTTTGGTGAGGACTGAAGGTAGATTAAAAACTGATGTTTCATTTGATGGATTATGTTATTTCCAACTCACCGACCAATTCGCTATAGGGGCACTCGTCTCAGCTAGCAGCGTTAGATTACACTGTCTGTGTTCAGAGCGAAGTGTTTGTGACAACTCAAGGGGGAACTTCCCTCACTTTCTGATGGGGCACAGGCGCTACCTGTTTGGGGGGAATGCGAAGACAATAAAACCAGACAAGCGGAAGCTGGTCTTATCTTTTGTAATCAATCAGTCTGTCACTTGTTGCTAGTTACAGTCAAATCACACAGAACAATTTTCATCTTTGATTCCATTCAGATGATAATTCTTTGCTAAAGCAACTGCTTAAAACAATATGTTTTGACCAATGGTCCACTTGGGCTGTTGTTCCTTACCTAATAACCAACTGCTTTAAGGAATATATTTTTCCACCCACCCATCTGAACTGATGCCTGAATTTTTTACACCAGATGCCTTTTGTAGCTTTTACATACTTCTCTGAATATATAGTCCAGTCAACAAATTGTAATGTACTTTATTTGGCCTTCGAATTTATGGCTCGCATAATTTGCTTAGAAGTGTATTATTTAAATGGTTTTTTTTAAAAAAAAATCATTTTGCGATTTCAGATGGGATCATTTCAAGCAGAACATGCAGGAAATACTGCATCACAGCGACATGAGGAGCATTGCATTCAGGAAACCAAATGATTCGGTGTACACGTTCCCAATGCCTGATTGCATGTGTCGGCAAGATGGGATGATATAGGCCTAACGACAGCATAAATACGAGGGAAATCCTTTTGTGTTTTGGTTTTGAGACTGATACCATACAGTTAGGTAGGCGTAGGCAGGTATCTTGTTCTTGTACATTCATAACCTGTAGGTAGTGTCACCATATTATGCTAGCAAGACTGACCAAGTATTCACTGATTCATGTTGGTTCCACTACTCTAGGGTGGTCTATAGAGGAGATACAGTTGGGGGTTGGGTTGTGGGCTGTGGATGTTGAATTCCAGCACACTTGACTTGAGAGAGGGCTTCCGACAAAGTGAGACCCTACCTTACTCCATAATTGTATATATGTAATGGGGATGCCTAACTACAAATGGGGGAAATACTTTCTGATATAAGATACTCCGTAGCATGGAGTTTACTTGTTCTTACACTACACTTCATCTTGTTCCTGGAATCTTGGCAGTTCCCTGTATTGTTTCTGCAGATGCTGCTCTTGGGCAACGGCTCATCATATAAACTTGAGTAATTGTTGTTATATTTCACGGTACAGGATTCTGTATTGTACATTTACTGCTGCTTCTTATACATATAGCCATAGGTATTAATTCAATAGAGAAGGAAATAAAGTGTCTTTTTTCTCTGAATGGCATCGTCTTCCCTCGGTACGCGGCAGACATATTATGCTTATCCGGTCTGATGTAAATTCAGACACTTTGAGGCCATGAGAGCCGCCATCTGCACTCAATTTGATCTGGAAGTACATACAGACCGTAGAATTTGCTTCAATATGAAGAAACAGGAACCGGCAACACATCTCATATGCAAAAAAAAAAAAAAAAAAAAAAAAAAACATTCGTATTTTGTTTGTTTATTTATTTATTTATTGAAAAACAACAGAAACAAGGGTGGGGAATCCACAAATGTAGAAGTTATCAAAACTCCAACGAGTTTGACCCTCTGAATGACTCCCTCCCTCCCTCCCTATATGTACAAATGGGGTAGTGAGAATCATCTACTACGCACAGTACTGTATATGTCTCCCCTATGGCAATGGCAATGGCAATGGCAATTGCAATGCAGTGCCATCCAGGCACAAGCCGCAACCACCCATGGCCTCCGCGTCGTCATAGGTCAGTCACATAGCCCAACAGAAAGGCCCCTGTATGTTAGCTGCTCAGGATCCCTAGCTGCTCTAATATTCTTCCTGGTCCTGGGAATGCTAGCTAGAAGGGCCACCAGCTTTTCTTTTTGTTCTCCAAAACCAGCAACTCTGCAGCAACAGATAATAATGATGAAATCAAACAGTCAACAAACATGGTCAACATACTAAATGCTGACATCTAATACCTCCTTCCGGATATATGGAGGTGTAGTGCACCTCAGCCCAAAAACTCAAGCATATAACTGCACGAAAAAACTCCAGAGTTTAGATAGCCAAAACATGCTCACTTCTGCTCATCAACAAAAGCAACCATGGATAAATATGCCCAAGAAAAAAAAAATAACTTTGCTTAGGCAAACAAAACTCAAATTTTGATGTGAGGGCAAGCACCTAAGTTTCACATGAAGTCGATAAAATATTTGTTGAATCTAGACATCTAGTATATAAAAACTCAATAACAATCATATTAGAAAACAAGCATTACCTCTTCTGGATTTCTCAACAACAGGAAGAATCTCAATGTAACATGTATCTCTGAATGATGTCAGAATGAAGATCTTTACACCGTACTGCAAAAGCCAGTGCATGCACTTGAGTTTCATATCATATATACACAAATACAATAAAAAGACCAATAGTATACTAGGATCCCAGTAGTATACTATGATCCCAGTCCAAGAAAAATAAAAGACAGGCAGACTGAAAAAAATTTGTCCAATGAAAGAAATTCTAATATACTCCTAGTTCTCATACTAGGGCACCAGCCATGCAATGCAATTCTGACAACGCCGACCAATCAGCTTGCAAACCCATAACAGAGACAGCATGCTAGCAGAAGAAACCAAATTGTAGAAAATATAGTTGAAACAACAGGATTGTTGGACAGAAAGATCAACCAATTGCAGAAACAGCAACTGTAACATCATCACTAGTTTAACTTTAATCTTATTTGCTGATTGTGCCTGCATTGAAAATAAAAGATGTATATGCTGACCACTTATTTGCGAGCTTCGCTTTCAGTGACGATTTTTTCTTTTTGTAATTTTGTGTGCACTTGTGTACTTTGTATCGTTTTTTACCCTATCATAATTGATTAGGCGGAGCTCCTGCCTCTTCCAAATATAACAAGGTATGTTAACCACTGAAGCCAGATTCATTAGCCACTAATGGCAGTGGCACTTGTGAAAGTGGAGGATTTACTTGGTACCTTTACCAAATATATAATGTCAGACTGTACATTAACACAACAACAAAAAGGTCAAGAACAAAAAGTTTACCGTGTCTGCAGCAGCCTGCAATGTAACATGGTCACCCCACTCTCCGCTCCTGATTTGATTGTTTAAGCAAAACAAAATGAGGACGTACATTTAGATTATTATAACTTAACATTTGATTATAAATAGAGAGCAGAAGAAATACTCACTTTGACATTTTTCCGAGATAGTCCCTGTAATCCATAGGGACATATCCTGCATAAATCTCAGGATGCGATTCAAGCTGCCATGTGCCAGCAATTTGAAGGGATTTAGAGGGAATACATAGAAATCCAAAAACAAAGAACGACAAGAATGTGCAAGAAGGGGAGAAAATACTGGGATGAAGCATGGTAGTAGATATTTACCAATGAAATGCATTTGCATACAGAAGTTCATATATGGTTGAAATTAACTAGTCTTTTCAGAAATACTAACCTGCTTCACCACTTGTTGCCGAACAAGTCTGTGATGTTCAGGAGTTTGGTAAAATTGATCTGATAGCGCTCGAAACTATTTAATAGACCACACAATACAAATAGATACTGTGAGATGGCATCACGGAAAAGCGGGAAAATGGTGGATCCTTTACACAAACCTGGCAATCACCATCTCCTTTAACCTTGAGATCAACCAAACCATACAGAACCAACCTGTTGAAAAGAAAGAAATTACATTTCAGTCAAATGACAAAAATATTACAATACTGACACGGCATAGGTTATTTATGAGTTATTAAGAAATTATTCTATCCACTGGCAGCATCAATTTGTGTTGGTAACATCTTTTAAATGTTTCATATGCTACTATGGCACATCGGCTCTGTTATGACTGTCTGACACATATACTCTAAACTTCGGTTTACCTACCTGTCAAGAAGTCTTTGATGATCTGAAATGGCTTCATCAACAGAAGGAATCTCTCCATTTATTTTAGGAACATGCGGTGACAGCAAAAGGAAAAGATTATCAAAACCCTCACGGTAAGCCTTGAGAATGCAGATAGTGGTAGATGTAACTTGCATGTTGAAAAAGCGAAGTGACTGATAGTACTTACAGGAACAGGAACAGGAACCATGTTGTTCAACCTAGGACGGCGCGTGGGCGAAGCCATTGCTGCGTGAGAACAGCGGAATGTTGTTGGTCGTCAGAGGCGCTGGTTGCCCCGGATGCTTCGGCGAGGGCGACATGGGACAACTCTTCCTGAAGGGCCTCCGCGATGACCTCGTCGTTGTCAACCGCATCGACATGCTCAACCTTGATCTCGACGGAGTTTGAGCTACCCATGTCGTCTCCGGTGGGCTGACGATGAAGAGGGCGAACAAAGGCTGTACAAGGTGTAGTAGGGGTGGTTTGGGTGCGATCATGAACAGAGTAGCCAGCGGAGGAGGCGGGGAGGAGATGGTGAAGACCCCCAAAATAGCGACCTGACCCCGTGGTATCATTCCAACCTTCTTTTATAAAGACATTGCATGAGCGTCCGTGTCTTTGACATCAACGCAGCAACGATGGAAAGATCTCTAATCCTTTTGTGTTACTAAACATCAAAGTTCTGGTGACCACGTAAATTCTGTCAAATCTGAGTATATGATCAATTGGTGGCCTACACTGATACTGCTCATCAATACGTTACGTGATTCTATATATACATATATGCTTTTTTTTATATTTAATTCTGGATAAAATAACTGTCTCGTGGCAACACGCGGGGTCCTAACTGGTTTACTAGATAGACGGATATATGTTCACGTTAGAGCTCTACAATGTAATTATTTTTATAAATTAAAAAAAAATACTTCCCATTACTAAATACCTCCATGTTTTACTTTCACTATGCCTGTGTTTTACTTTGTTACTTTCATCTACCTTATCGTTTTACTTTATTACTTTCATCTACCTTATCACGAGAGGTTTTACTAGCCTCCCGTCTCATTGACTGAGCTGATGTCATTTGCGGATGTTGATGCCAACTATGACAAGGAATGTCACATAAAACATGACAATATAAAAAACCAGACATCGAATTAGTTGGACATAATGAGTACTACTAGTAGCAGTGCATGCTATTACTCAATATGGCACCAAATAATTTAATATACGATACAAACGCAGACTTCGGACACAAACAAGACTCCTGGTACTTCTACCATCTCAAACTACAAATAATATGAAGATTTTAAGACTAATAGAGCATATATTTAATTCCATTTATGTAAGTGTATTCCTTCTCGTGGGATATCTTCATGCGCCCAAATTTGGATTTGACCAGCTCAGCATCAGCATCAGCATCATCATCATCAGATTTATCATCATCCAAAAACTCAGGATGACGCCAGTGTGGCAAGGGCACAGGCCACCTGTAGTTCAATTGAATAAAATAATTTATGTCTAGAACTTGAACCCAGCTTAATATATTTTCAATGTGCATAAGAATATCTACCTGTTTAACACAGTTTTGTCTCCAGGCAGTTTATCACTATCATTGCCATCTTCACCAAGTTTACTGTCAAACACATATATACCAGTAAAACGATTTATGCTTCACTCAACCTAGTTCATCAACTTTTTTAAAATGATACATACAAAATAACATTATGATGTGCACAGAATACCTTTTCTCAAACATTGCTAGAATTGTGCTAATGTTCTCCCATCCCAGAAAAGGGGTTCCTATTCTCTTATCATAGAAGTTCATGCCAACAACGTCCCCATGAAGATTAACAAGTGGGCCTCCAATCCCAGCCTAGCAAGGTGGCATGGACAAGTTGTGATTTCTCTATTCCAAATAGGTATTGGTAGCCAATTCATTCTAATAAAACATCACATATTTTGACAGTTCAATTCAAGCCTTGACCATTTATTAATACAATTTATACAGGTTTTGTCAAAATAATCACACTGTTATATTCATATTCCAAAGTACTTTCTCATGAACACGATTTTGTAAATGCAAGCAAACTAATGCCAGGGAAATATAGGGTCAGCTCGATTTTCTATATTTGATATGTGTGTTATAGAAAAAAAAACAGAACGAGTATGTATTATCAATGTAAAAAAAAGGCAATAAAATTACAGGATTACCTTAGTGATTTTACATGTGCAAGCAAAATAATAATGTTAGGGAAATTTAGGGTCAGAGCTCAACTTTTCCATATTTGAATTGCATCTTACAAAAAAAAAAAACCGAACTAGTATTTACTGTCAACATGAAAAATTAGCAATACAAATACAGTATTTACCTTGGTGATTTTACACGTGGAACGTATGAGGAACTTGCAATCAAGTGTGCCTGTCCAATTAACCAGATCCCCACAAGTAGCCAGTAATGCACCTGATTCAAAGCAACGGCCTACAGCTGCTACCTCAAAATGGTCGATAAAATTAGGCACAGTATTTAATGGACGATGATCACGGTAATCCTTGACACTGACTAGAGCAACATTATAATGTAGATTATAATGTTGTAATGTTCCTTCTGTGCGTTTGTTGTTTGGAAGCAACACTTCAATCTGCAAATAATACAGCGATGAGACTAAAGCACCACCTAAGAACTGGAATCACAACAATGAGTAACACCAACCTTAAAATTTTCAACAATCTTGTTGTCATCATTAGAATTTCTAACCAAGCTTGCTGATGTCAAAATAATAGGAGATCCAATCCAATTAACAAAAAAACCTGTGCATGCAAAAAACCTTTTTCCTCCTGCATTGGCTCCAGTTATTAGCTGCTAGTTGTAATCAAAACAGAGATGAAATAGAAAATGGCGCATCAAGGTAAATCACCAGTGAATGAAGCCAGTGCAACAATATTGCGTCTTATGTTAGAACAAGCTCCGTTGTTGAATTTTTTCCAGACACCTTCATCATATGTGTGGCCAAAAGTATCTTCAAACGTATTAACTCGAATCATGCCAGCTGGAGAAATACACATTGTAGAATAGTTGTTAGTGGTATAGGAGAGCTGTTAAAGGTCAGAAAATTTAGAAGCACTGACTCACCTCCTAACATGGTTGATGGTAACTTAGGGTAACCATTGGAGTCTAGATCTAAAGACAGGTCCTTGTTGAAATAATAATGTCCTTGTACTGGTGCAACAAGGTCAAGTGGTCAGCACTAACATATACTAATAAAATACACAGAAAGTAAATTCACATAAATTCTACACATAACGATCAGCATGTAACATTAACAGTATTGTATGATAACTGCTTGAGCAACAATTAACATTAGAACTTTAGAAGTATACACAGTAAGTAAATTCACATAAATTCTACACATAATGATCAGCATGTAATATAAACGATATTATATGGTAACAGCCTGAGCAACAATTAACATTAGAAATCAGCATGAATGTAGTGTGTAGCGTGAATGTAGTGTACATGTTAACTAATAATAAGCACTAGCAATATGAGTACAAGTGAAAGGCCCAGACTAATAGTTGAAATAAAATGTAAATGCTAAACTTGCACAGCTTTGAAATAGGTACCATTACAAACTGCGACAATCAGCATCCATTCTCAAGGAGTACCTGTGTGCGGATAGGTGATAGATTTCTCACCTAGGGGTCTTGCTCCAAACCTGCAGAACATGACTAGATCACCACTAACCCAAAAGTGAAATGGATCAAACCAGTGCAATAATATGTAAAATGGCACCAAAACAAGCATGAGTAGAAATTGGATGCAGACATGGAACAAGATAGAGAAATGAGGTTCCGAAATCCTGTGGAAAATCTTTCATTAAAACATGATCATAATGCTCTCTAGTGTGCACATTCAAATAAGACAAACATGCAGTTTTCCACATTTGCACAAGAAATATGACTAATCTAGTACAGGACAACTGTGAATCTGTGATACATGCTAAAGGTCGGCAAATATTTTGGTTAAAGTGGCAAATTAAAAGTATAAACATTGAGAAACTACGAAGCACAGGTGCCAAATAGGCAAGGAAGAACAGCTCATGGTCCAGATTATTGTATATATATGTTGTCTAGCACGCATAAGCTCTTTTATGAGAAGAGCGGTACAATAGAGAAGATAGACATACCTGTAAACCTTCAAACATTTTGACTGTGCAAGACCATCCTTCTTTTGCTGGGATCTTGAGTAACGCTCCAGATGCTTGAGAATTATGTCCCATGGTCGGAAAATGGCTCTTCTCTTAGTCAGAAAAAGGTTCATGCCAACAACGTGATCAACAAAAAGGAGTGGCCCGCCTTCCCAAACCTAATAACACAAAAAAGGTTACATGCAACAAGGGTTACAATTGAACAAAATGAAGTTGTATTGAACAGAGTTAAAGAAAAAATGAAGAGATCAGCATTATGGCCTCTACGCATAAAAGAAATAGAATAATATGCAAGTGTACCTCTGAGGTTTTACAGTGAAGATCTTCATCATCCTCAGATATCCCTTCACTATTCAATTCCACGCTCTTGGCCATTATTTTACCAGAGACGTGACGCCCTACAGCTACCTGCAACCTTACCATGGGGCAGAGTTTCCAGTGCACGTTGAAACGGTCCAAACTGAACATCATCGAAGCCAGAGACAGCAACAACAGCAAAGTTGCGATGTAAATCAAATTCAGCCAGACACCCCATACATACTTCATCACCTTCATGGCGCACTTCAATCTACAATACGATAAGGCAAGAAATAAGTGTACAATGATCAAGTAAAAATGATTAAAGGATGATGATTGTCGGCTCCAACCTTTAAGTCATCAGAGTCTTTGTTTGTATCATTCATAGCTCTAACCAAACCTGCAGTAGTCAGAAACCTGAGGTTGTACCCCTGGCGTTCCATAGCTATGCCCGAGCATGAAAATAAGATTGTGTCTCCTACAGAAGATTGCAATTTAAATCATTTATAATTGGTGGTGTTTCAATATATATTTGTTGGGAAATTGAGAAGACTAGCAGCATATATAATCACCATCGCACAAAGCAATCGAGGCGACACTTTTAGACAAATATGATTTTACAACATCATTGAGCCCATCCCAAACATCTTGAGTTGAGTCCGCAGGGAAGCGACCTAGTTGAAGGTGAAAAAGATTAAGCCAGCTGTGAATAATGAAATAGCGATGTCGAACACTGTGTGTGTGTTGGGGGGGGGGGGGGGGGGGGTGCTAGCAGGAAAAAAGTTCTAGCAGACCTGAAACCCACTCAATCTTGCAAGCTCTTTTGTTCCCATGAATGGTTCTAGTGAGATCATCCCTGCCTCTCTTACCTTTCCGCATCTTTCCCAAGACTGAAGCGGAACTTTCTTTTCTAATCTAAATAAAAAAAAAGAGGCAAAATGTTAGGTCATAAGCATATAAAACTATAACCGAGCAAGTAATCAGAAATGCTAATAATGGCCTCAAGTCAGGCTGCTGGTCCTTGACATAAACTTGAAATACCAACAATTACAATTTTGGTTCAGTCCCCATAGAAGGTGGCCAAATAGCATCATTTCTTAGCTCAACTATCAACAATAGCATGGAGTGCTGACATGAAAAGGTCTGTGCACTGCTACAACTGATGTCTCAAAAGTATCTACCAGCTAGCTGCTACCAATTCCTTAGGTTGTGTCGAAAAGTATTTATGTATGATATTATCTTTGGAGCAAAAGCGTTACCACAAACACAACTGAAAGAAAAGAGCTCACTTAAGGCACCTCTGGTGTACCAGGGTATCTTTTACGCTGGTTGTAATATGACTTGTATGAAGGCAGTCAAACCTAAGCTTTGCCTTCCATTAGACTACATATAATATATTCTTTCCTACTACTTAGTTTAAAACTGGCATACAAAAGCACCATTGGAGTCAAGCAGACGTATAGGTAGCCGCACAATGAAAAAATAAAATACTCACGTTTTAGATTTCTAGTCCGTTTGGCAATGCAAACATGTAGGGTTCTGTAACAGAAAAGGAAGGGGTGGGGAGGGGGACAATGGAGCCTAGTGAGAAAGAAGGTCATTCCTCTTAATATGCTGCACTGAAACAAGCTCTTGATAAGTCAAAAAAAAAAAGGATAATTATTGGAACTAATCCAAAAATGCACAAGGGTCAAGGGTATTGATGTGCTGCTGCTACTCTGGTAGCACTACGTGTATCGGAATAAAATCAAATTAGATTATTTAAGCGTTATTCTAAACAAATATTGTACAGACATTGTTGGAAGAAGTCGACCCGCTGAAGTAAAGTTCCAATTAGATGGACGCATGTAAACGGTAGGATGCACCAAGAACAAAAATCACTCCCCATACCATAAAACGTGGGGCACAAAACTGGGACTTCTGTGTTCTCTCTCCTGCCGCAAGAATTTTTGCGCTAGATCTAGGGTTAGGTGTCTGAAGTCACACAAGACTACACGAGGGAGGAAAGGATGAGGAGGGCGATGCACGTACCTCGTGTCCGCCCTTAGAAGGAGCGGTGCAGATCACGGCGGCACGGCAAACCCTAGCAGGATCGCCCTGCCGTCGCTCTCCTGGAGAGAAAGAGGACGGGGAAGAGGGGACGATTGTGGGGAGTGAGGGAGGAGACGCATCCGAAGTACGGACGACCCGTCCCTTGCTTTGCGGCAGGCGGCGCAGGGGCACTGTGGAACATGATCAGCCTGATCGGCTGGGAGCGGCTAGCTGGGCTGGCTGGCCAGCCCTCTCACATAAACACTGTTGACGCGAACGTCGTCCATGGGCTGAAATTTGGATCTTGTACCGGGTCCACCTGTCATTGAAACAATGGCAGAAAAAACATGGGAGACAAAAAAAGAAATCGGTGTACAGGACACCAATACTGATCCAGAGAGGGGGAGGCGGGCGGCAGAAAAAAACATGGCAGAAGGAAATTTTGGCGTTTTATTATTAGGGATAGATTTAAGTTGTTCTTGGCCCAACAAAATAATTCTGAACTTTTCCAAAACATATTTTAATCTATATGATTTTCTAAAAATATATTTTTGAAAATCATAATACAAGCTAACAGCCAATGATTTCATAGAGTGATTTTGTTCGACACCTAAAATGTTTCCTAAGAGAATTTTGATCTAAAATATTTTTCTATACCAAACACACCTACTGACCTACACATATTGTTGCATCACGTTTGGTTGGGTAATTGGAAAGAGGAAGTGAGGCGTCAGTTAAAAAAAGGCTTCGTTTAGAATATGAGGATCTGTTTTATGTTCCTATGTTTTTTCTATAAAATTAAATTGATTCTTGTCAAATTTTTGTACTATTCCTAAATAATTTATGCATTCCAAAATGGCTTTTAGGAGAACTTGTGTGTTTTATGGGAGTATAAGAGTTTCGGTGGGAAGATGAATTAGAGTTTAGAGGATGAATATCCACTAATCAATTAGCATGGGGTAGGTGTTAATTGAGTGAAGATGAATGTAACCTTACCGTTGGTTATGATTTGTGATATAAGTTCTCACTCATCCACCAAAGAGGGGATATGGATTTATTTTGGGCCAATTGCATTACTGTTCTCGTTTTGAACTCTAGTCGCACGTTTGACTCTGTTTTTTTTAACTTTACAGATTTGCCCCTATTTTTTGAATTTGAAGCTTTCAGCTGCCGTTAAGGAGATTTAACGGTGTTAAGTGAAGGCTGAAAAGACACAAATGACCTTCGCATGAATGACCCAATAATCAATATGATTTTTTACGTACATAATTATTATGGATATATTTTGGACAAATGACATCATGTATTTTGTTTAAATTTCGAAATGTAATAATATATTCAGCAAGCATGACATGATATCCAGATCATATATAAGCGGAATATTTGCATCATGCTAGATTTCTCATGTTCACACAACTCACGACTAAAAGTGCACCGAAATTAAGGCACTACTACGTGCCAGTATCATGTTCCACAGTGCCCCTGCGCCGCCTGCCGCAAAGCAAGGGACGGGTCGTCCGTACTTCGGATGCGTCTCCTCCCTCACTCCCCACAATCGTCCCCTCTTCCCCGTCCTCTTTCTCTCCAGGAGAGCGACGGCAGGGCGATCCTGCTAGGGTTTGCCGTGCCGCCGTGATCTGCACCGCTCCTTCTAAGGGCGGACACGAGGTACGTGCATCACCCTCATCATCCTTTCCTCCCTCGTGTAGTCTTGTGTGACTTCAGGCACCTAACCCTAGATCTAGCGCAAAAATTCTTGCGGCAGGAGAGAGAACACAGAAGTCCCAGTTTTGTGCCCCACGTTTTATGGTATGGGGAGTGATTTTTGTTCTTGGTGCATCCTACCGTTTACATGCGTCCATCTAATTGGAACTTTACTTCAGCGAGTAGACTTCTTCCAACAATGTCTGTACAATATTTGTTTAGAACAACGCTTAAATAATCTAATTTGATTTCTATTCCGATACACGTAGTGCTACCAGAGTAGCAGCAGCACATCAATACCCTTGACCCTTGTGCATTTTTGGATTAGTTCCAATAATTATCCTTTTTTTTTGACTTATCAAGAGCTTGTTTCAGTGCAGCATATTAAGAGGAATGACCTTCTTTCTCACTAGGCTCCATTGTCCCCCTCCCCACCCCTTCCTTTTCTGTTACAGAACCCTACATGTTTGCATTGCCAAACGGACTAGAAATCTAAAACGTGAGTATTTTATTTTTTCATTGTGCAGGCTACCTATACGTCTGCTTGACTCCAATGGTGCTTTTGTATGCCAGTTTTAAACTAACTAGTAGGAAAGAATATATTACATGTAGTCTAATGGAAGGTAAAGCTTAGGTTTGACTGCCTTCATACAAGTCATATTACAACCAGCGTAAAAGATACCCTGGTACACCAGAGGTGCCTTAAGTGAGCTCTTTTCTTTCAGTTGTGTTTGTGGTAACGCTTTTGCTCCAAAGATAATATCATACATAAATACTTTTCGACACAACCTAAGGAATTGGTAGCAGCTAGCTGGTAGATACTTTTGAGACATCAGTTGTAGCAGTGCACAGGCCTTTTCATGTCAGCACTCCATGCTATTGTTGATAGTTGAGCTAAGAAATGATGCTATTTGGCCACCTTCTATGGGGACTGAACCAAAATTGTAATTGTTGGTATTTCAAGTTTATGTCAAGGACCAGCCTGACTTGAGGCCATTATTAGAAAGTTGATCATGTACTTCTTGCCCTCCATGGCTAGGCTGCTCATTATTTCCTGAGATCGGGTTGCACTATCTGTTGTATGCTTTATTTTGTGCTTTGTTCTAATAGATGCTAGGAATAAAGTGCGACTTAGATACGTGTGAAAGTATAAGAAAACAAAAAGCTCAAAAAAGAGTAGTAGTGGTGGTGGTGGAGGCCTTAGAAACATGTCAACCATCATTTGATCAAAAACTTGGAGCATCAAGGCAGCATAACAGAGAGAGAGGATAAGGTAATGTAGGGGCGGCTGGTAATGATGCCAAGTTCCTCACAAGTTCTTGATCATCAGCTCATATTCCATATAAGGTATGGACTTGGACAAATTCATCATCGGCAAAACAAAGAAGAGGAGGGGAGAGGAGAGGAGAGGGGAGAGTTGAAAAAAAAAAGCTAAGCTGCCTTGGTCTTAGACAACTTCACCATCAGCAAAACAAAACAGACTAGTAGAAGTATAGTGTAGTGTAGTAGTAGAGTAGTAGTAGTAGTAGTAGTAGTAGTAGTAGTAGTAGTAGTAGTAGTAGAGTAAGTTGGTAGAGCAGTAGTACTACTCCCTGCTCAAATAGTAGTAGTAGAGTAATAGTAGTAGTAGTAGTAGAGTAAGTTGGTAGAGCAGTAGTACTACTCCCTGCTCAAATAGTAGTAGTAGAGATAGTGAAGTAGCAGTGAAGTAGCAGTAGTAGAGGAGAGGAGAGGAGAGGGGAGAGTTGGCAAAAAAAAGCAACTGCTGCACAAAAGAGAGGAGAGGAGTAAGAGTAGTAGTACAGGAGGAGTAGAGTAGTAAGAGTAGTACAGTAGTTCAGTTTAGAGGAGTAAGAGTAGTACAGTAGTACAGGAGTAGTCGATCCACCAAGCAAGAACTGCTGCCATATATGCCACTGACTCAGCACTTATTATAAAAGTGTAGAAAAGTTCATCATTGCATATGCCACATAGAACAACAGATAGTGTAGTTCAGTTTTAGGAGAGCTATGGTGAAAAATGGCAGCAGTAGCTTTATATGAGTAGCAGTTGTAGTATAGAAGCATGCCAGTTGAGCCAAAAAAACTATTGAATAGCAGTAGAGTAGATTAGTATGAGTAGTACAGAAGTAGTATAGTAGCAGCAGCATGTCAATCAGGCCTCAGAAGCATGTCAATCGTCATTTGATCAAGAACTTGGAGCATCAAGGCATAATAGCATCAGCATAGACAGTATAAGTCAACAGAAAATGACATATGCTCATAGGCATAACAGAGGCAGCATAGAGATCATAGACTAGTTCTATATAACAATATATCCCAAAAAACAAGTAGTAGATGTAGTAGAGGCCTCATATTTTGGAGCATCAAGGCAGCATAACAGAGAAGAGAGGATAAGGTACTGCAGGGGCGGCTGATAATGATGCCAAGTTCCTCACAAGTTCTTGATCATCAGCTCATATTCCATATTAAGGTATGAACTTGGACAAATTCATCATCGGCAAAACAAAGAAGAGGAGGGGAGAGGAGAGGATAGGAGAGGGGAGAGTTGGCAAAAAAAAAAAGCTAAGCTGCTTTGGTCTTAGACAACTTCATCATCAGCAAAACAAAACAGACTAGTTACTGCTTTGGTAGTAGAGCAGTAGTACTACTCCTTGCTCAAATAGTAGTAGTAGAGATAGTGATGTAGCAGTAGTAGAGGAGAGGAGAGGAGAGGGGATAGTTGGCAAAAAAAAAGCAACAGCTGCACAAAAGAGAGGAGAGGAGTAAGAGTAGTAGTAGTACAGCAAAAAAAAAGCAACAGCTGCACAAAAGAACTGCTGCCATATATGCCACTGCCTCAGCACTTATTATAAAAGTGTAGAAAAGTTCATCATTGCATATGCCACATTGCCACATAGAACAACAGATAGTGTAGTTTATTCATAAAAGTGTAGAAAAGGTGATACTTGGTGAAAATTGACTCTGTTTGAGTTCATAACAAAACAGACTAGTTTTAGGTGTTACTTGGTGAAAAATGGCAGCAGCAGTAACAAAACAGCTAGGAGTGAACTTAACATAAGGTTAGGAACTCAAGCAGTGAACAACAGATATTGTAGTTCAGTTTTAGGATAGTATTGGTGAAAAATGGCAGCAGCAGTAACAAAACAGCTAGGAGTGAACTTAACAAAACAGCTAGGAGAGTATTGGTGAAAGCATTCCAGTTGAGCCAAATCAAGAAACACTGATTACTGAGATAGTCAAGTACTGGCACATCCAGTTGAGCCATTGCATATGTGCAAAATAATCCGGCTAAAGAAAGTAATGGCACATCCATTGAATATGCCACTGCAAAATAATCCATTCAATAAATACTATACACTAGTAAGGGATGACAGAGGCCAAGTTGTTGCAAAATCAAGAAAACTGATTACATCATAGACAGTACCAACCACAGCATCATAGACAGCAGCATATATGGTCACAAAATCAAGGAATATCATCACTTTAGGGGGAAAAATGGTAGCAGTGGCATATGCTCAGTTTTTTCTAAATCACATCATAGACAGCAGCATATATGGTCACAACCACATTACTAACCACAGTACCAACCATAGACAGAGGCATATGCTCAGTTTTTTTTTAATCAAATCATAGACAGCAGCATATATGCTTTAGTTTACACAGTAGTAACCACAGCATCACACCCAGAAGAACTAACCACAGACAGAGGCACAGAAGGGGTTGGGAAAGGGTTTCTGCTTACCTGCAGAAGAGGAAGGAGAGGAGGAAGAGCACGAGCACGGGCCAGCGAGGGCTGAGGAGCACACGGCCGGGACGGCAAGGTCGGAGACGAGCACTGGCCGGCAAGGTCGAAGACGAGCACGGCCGGGCCGGCAAGGTCGGAGACGAGCGCGGGCCGGCAACGAGGACGGGGCCGGGGCGCACGGCGGCGGAGATCCCAGCGGCTAGGCTTCCGAGAGGCGGCGGCGAGCAGGGAACCGGCCAAGCAGAGAACCCCAGCTGTCGTGGCAGCCGGCCAGGAGGACGGGGCCGGGGCGCACGGCGGCTAGGGTTCCGAGAGGCGGCGGAGAGCAGGGAGCCGGCCAAGCAGAGAACCCCAGCTGTCGTGGCAGCCGGCCAGGGGGACGCCGAAGGGCGACGGGGGGGGGGGGGGGGGGGGGGGGGGCGGCGGGGGCGGAGGAGGCGGCGGCGGGGGGAGAATCCGGCAACCTGACGGCGTCTAAAGCAGATGCGCGCCCCAGGACTTAGCCGGCCGGGGTATATATACTCGGGCTGATTTGTAAGGCCGGCTGGCCGGCCTTACCGGCCGCCTTTACAAATGTTTTATTTTTTAAAAAAATAAAATTAGTTTATAGGCTTGGTAAATATTTTTGAGGTACTAAATTACTTTAAATAGAAAAATTATGAATACTAAGTTTGTTAAGCTCATCAAGATATACAATTGTTATTTTGGTCAATTTTTCATTTGACTAAAGTTTGAATATTTCAAATTTTGAATTTTAAAAAAATGACAACTTCAAAATAGTTTTTGAAATCCTAAATTGCTTCAAATAGAAAAGTCATGAATACCAAGTTTGTTAAGCTCATCAAGATCTACAATTGTTATTTTGGTTAACTTTTCATTTGACAAAGTTTGAATGTTTCAATTTTTGAATTTTAAAAAAATGACAACTTCAAACTAGTTTTTGAAACCCTAAGTTGCTTCAAATAGAAAAGTCATGAATACCAAGTTTGATCAACTAATCAAGATCTACAATTGTTATATTAGTCATTTTTGCATTTGAGAAAGTGTTATGAATGTTTAGTTGTAAATTGACAAGTCTCTCGTATAGTTTCATAAACTATATGTGAGATTCATAATTTTGTGATTAGTGTTTATTAAAACTTTCTCAAACGAAAAAATGACCTATATAAAAATTATAGATCTTGATGATTTCTAACACTTTCGTATTCGATAGTTTTTCAGCTGAGGTCATTTTGTGTTTCAAAATCATATTTGAAGTTGTAATTTGTTTAAATTCAAATTTGAATTGGTCAAACAGAGTTTTACGAAAATATGAGTAAACTAATAACAGTAAGAACTCAACCATATAATGGAGCTTTATTTTATAAAATTTTAGAAAAAAACCCATCACATTTGGAGTTAGTATGAGGGAGAAAAACTAGTTATAAGTTTTAGATACGGATTAAAAAAAAAGAAATCACACTATTCGCTCATGTACATCATGAACAGGTGTGATTTATATTTTTAATCCGTAGCTGAAAATTGTAACTAGTCTTTCTCCCTCATACTAACTCCAAATGCAATGATTTTTTTTTCCTAATTTTTTCTAAAATCAAGCTCTATCATTTTAGTTTGTTAATCTTATCATGTGACTAGTTTTAGAAAATTCAAATTTTGAAATTCAAAAAATGTCAACTTGAAACTAATTTTTGAAACCCGAAATGGTTTCAAATAGAAAAGTCATGAATAACAAGTTTTTTAATCTCATCAAGATCTACAATTATTATATTGCTCATTTCTCTATTTGAGAAAGTGTTAGAAAACATTAGTTGTTAAGCTCATATGTAAATGGAAGTCTTGAAAACACGTACATAAATGAAAGTCTTATACACATACATAAATAAAGTCTTACACACATACATAAATAAAGTCTTACAAACACACTGCGCTTACACAAGCTAGGCCGTAACAACTTTTTCCCTTTGCACCTTTACGCTCCCATGGCATTATATCTTTGGGAAGGTTTTTTTCTACAATATTGATCTTCTTAGTGAAGTCTGTGAATAGCAGTATGTCGTCGTAGTTATTGTGGGCTTCAACATCAGTCAACACCATTAACTCCGATAATGTGCTGTTTCCCGGGGATAACCACATGCTTAGTCCTCTTCTTGGGGGGAAGGATACTATGCGGGTCGGGCATATAGAAAACTTGTGCGACATGTGAAGCGAGCACCCAAGGGTCATCGTGGTAGCCTACATTCTGGAGGTCAACTGACCCTCAATCCGATCTCATTGAATTCATGTTGCTTTGATCCAGCGGTATCGAAATAGGGCCACCTTTATATCCCTTCCATAATCAAGTTCCCATATATCTTCAATTATGCCAAAGAACTGGGTTTTTTTGCCACACTCCAACGAGAGCATCTATTCGAACTGCCACTATTCTAGTTCACACACTTACTATCCTTTGTGTGGATATAGTATGTGTACACATTGATCTCATAAGCATTCCAAGATGTTACTTGTCTCGATGGCCCCTCCGCCAATTTACTGATTGTAACTGAATCTATGGTTTCTCCTGACGGTATGTTCTTATCCTTCAACCATGAAGTTAGGCGTTGCTTGTGTTGTTTCATGACCCAATCATCTGAACGACCATTTCTCTCCACCGTAATGATAGCCATGTGTTCTTCAATGTATGGTTCCATTAGTTTTGTGCTTTGCAAGACACTATAATGCGTCCGACTCACTTCTTTGTAATCATGGTCAATGAACACTTTCCTACCACTTGTGCCCTTCCCAGCCAGCCTACCCTTATGACGAGAATCAGGATTACCAATCCTCCTCTGTACTTTCAGGTACTCTTAACAGCACTCGACGACTTCTCACTACTATAGCCCTCTATCATGGAGCCCTCTGGGTATGCTCGATTATGCACGTATCGGCTTAGAACCAACATGAACCTCTCATAGGAACCACATTTTCATGCAAGTAGCAAGAGCCAAGCGCCTGTATCTGGTGAACCATGTGAATCATGAGATGTACCATTATATCAAAAAAGCAGGAGGTAAACACATCTCTAGTTGGTTCTGGGTCTCCACCATAAAATCATGTAGGTCACTTAGCTCTTGCTTGCCTATCGCCTTTTGTGAGATCTTCGAAAAGAAGTAGCACATACGGGTGATAGCCATCTTCAAGAACTCTGGCTTTATAGCCCTGATTGCAATTGGTAGGAAAACCATAAGCATCACATGACAATCGTGAGCCTTGCAGTGTGCAAATGACAGGTCCTTCATCGACACTAGCTTCTTCAGGTTTGCCGAAAACCCAGTCGGTACTTTGACCCCCTTCACTGCATTGCATATAGCTCTCCTCTCATCTAGGGGTAGGTTGAAGCTAGCCGCAGGCAGAGTGTATTTTCCATTATGCTCTAGCACTAGGTGTAGCCCTGACATCACTTTTAGCTACACCATATCTTTGCGTGATTTCATACCATCTTTTGACTTGGATGTGTCCATCAAGGTAGCCATGATACTCTCAAAGACATTCTTTTGCACATGCATAGCATCAATGGCATGGGCGACCTCAAATTCTTTCCAGTAAGGCAGATATTGAAAGAAGATCGATTGTTTCTTAAAAGGTACGCCTTCGATAGGATGTGTGCTTCGATCTCTGTTTGTTCCATCTGGATTCTTCTTTCCGTAGATGATGCTTATGTTTTTCACCATTTTGTACACATATTCCCCATTATGACGTCTGTCCGGAGGGGGTTCATTCTCTGGGGTGTTGTCATAGTATCTCATGCACAATTTGTTGCGGTACTTAGTGACCTATCTTTAAGAAGCGACGGTTCCTTATGTAAACAACCTTCTTGGATCCATCTAGGTACACCCATTTAGTACCATCCAAACAGACTAAGCATCCCGTCTTGCCTTTGATCTGTCTAGACAACGCGAACAAAGCGGGGTGATCGTTGATAGTCACAAATATTATTGCTCTTAATGTAAAGTCCTCCTGTCAGAACGCATCATACATCGGCTCCCCAAACCTCCATAGTCTCTCGAATTCTTGCATCACAGGCTCAAGGAACACGTCTATATCAATGCCTGATTGTTTAGGGTCCAGAAACTAGAACAGTGAGAAAAATGTACTTTCTCTTCTGACACAACCACATTGGGATGTTGTACATGGTCAAGATCACTGGCCAAGTGCTATGGTCACTCATCCTCTCGTTGAAGGGATTCATCCCATTGATGCTTAGGGCGAACCGTACATTCCTTGGGTCTTGGCTGAAGTCTTCGTGGTTGTCATCGAAGTCTTTCCACTGACTACAATCTACTGGGTGTGCAATCTTATCACCATCTACGTTGCGCTGATCATCCCACCATGTTATGAGCGCGGCTTCCTTATGATTTAGGAAGATATACCTCAAACGGTCGGTCACTGGTAGGTACTACATTACCAAGGTAGGAATTTTTCTCTGCTTTGCATCGTTGCCTAAAGGAGTGTCCTCTGAGGGTTATGATTCTTGCACTGCCTTTTTGACACCCTTCTTATTCCTCTTGTTCCCCGTGTAGGCTTCTCCCCCACTATAATGTTCATTGTCCTTGTACCGGCTGGCCCCACACCTAGGACATTTATCTAGATCTTTGAAAATGGCACCACGATAAAGGATACAATGGTTAGGGCATACATGGATTTTTTTCAACACCCATTGTCAATGGACTTATAACCTTCTTCGCTTGGTATGTGTTGGCGGGAACTGAGTTTGGCTGTGGCAACAACCATGATAAGAGACGCAACAAATCATTGAAGCTGTAGTCCGACCAGTCGTACTTATCCTTCAAGATGAGTAGCTCAAGCACAAAATGTAGCAGTGTCCAGTGCATCGGGCAACCCTTTTCAACACCATATACAGTCTCATTCGATGCTTTTTTCACCCTCTCTAGATTTTCTAGACCATTTTTGCTCTTTCTGTAATATTTCTGGTCCAACGGCCCGAAGCATTTCCTCCAAGTTGTCGAAGTCTTCTGCATCCCCCTCACGTGTTGTACCATCAGTGTCGACACCACCATCATCGCGGTTTCCGTAACAACCACCTGCATCATCATCACCACCTTGTTCATTGGCCAAGTCAATATCCATTTGTGCACCAAGCTCTTCTGAGTATTGGGACAAGTATTGTAGGGTTTTGGCATCGTCTTCTTGAACTTCATCGTCGTGTTCTTGAAAAACGTCGTTGTCATCAACAGCCATGGTTTCACCATGATGAATCCACACTTTGTAGTCCGGAACAAAGCCTCGCACAATCAGATGTGATCTGATCTTAGACACATCTGAATATGCTATACCATTCTTGCAACGTTTGCAGGGACAAATAATTGTATCATTACTGTGTGCCAACGTTGCTGCATGCTTCTCTGCGGCGTGAATAAATTTATCAACCTCTTCACGAAAGCCTGCCTTGAACCGTAACGAACCATACATCCAAGAGTTCATGTACTCCATGTGTTTAAAGAATCAATTTAATAATTAATTACCTGAGAATAATTGTCTACATACCATGATAGAGGAAAAATAATTAATTGCCTATTAATAGATAAAATTATTATTAAATGGTTAAAGTTTACAATTTTCAAATATATAATAATTTTACCCACTACTTTTCATGCCAGCCCAATTCAAATTTCATGAAATATAAATTAAAACAATAAAAAACAAACCCTAGATCTAGATCTAAAACTAGATGAAACATACATGAAACTCAAATTATTCACTAATCTACCATTAAAATCAAGCAACATCGACTAATAAAGGCTGCAAGCTCATTTCTCTACCTAATTTACACCAAGAGATCAAAAAATAGGGTCTAATTTGCAACACCCAAAGCTCAAGCATCATGGAAGAGAGAGAAAGCAAAACTCAAATTACTCACTAACCAACCATTAAAACTTCAATTAAAGTGTTGGAATAGCATTTTCTTACCTTCTACAAGCTCCCCACCAAAGGATTTGAGATCAAAACCTCCCCCGTTAGTAGAGCAATTTTTAGGAGGAGCCCAAGGCCTCCCAATCTTTTTTTTCTCAAGTCGAAGAGAGTGTCCCGAGGAGGAAGAAGGAGGCTATAGCCACTTAATTACACAAGATTTTTAGGGGCGGCTGGTGAACCAACGCCCCCTATAAATGTTCACAGTAGGGGTGGTTTGTTCTTGAACTGCCCCTGCAAATCGCCCAATTTGTAGGGACGATTTGTAACGCCAGCCGCCCCTACTATGCCATTTGTAGGGGCGGCTGGCCGGATGGGGCCCGAGCGCGTCACTATAGGGGCGGCTCTAGCCCCAGCCGCCCCTTAAAAAAAGGCCCCCGTACTTATAAATCCTTTTCTAGTAGTGCACGTGAGACTGTGAGAGAGGGCAGGGGCAAATTTTTATATTTTAATCCTTTTTTAATAACTATTTTAATTTTAACCGTTCCAGAAAATATATTGCACCTCATAGCCCTTTTGGTCGCGTCAATCCCGCTGGCGCGACCAAATAACGTTGTCGCGCCACATGCGTTGACGTGGCAAGAAACGGCATGCACGACGGCGTTTCCGACGTGGAAAAGCTTGTCGCGCCACTCCCGTTGGCGTGACAGTATGGTCTTGTCGCGCCACCGGGATTGGCGTGACAAGACAAAATTTTCAAAAAATCATAACTCTTCAATACAACGTCGGATGAAGATGATTTTTATATGAAAATTATAGAGCTCGACGAGATCTACAACTTTCTAGTATTAATTTTTTTTTTCATTTGAGAACGTTTAGATGACCAAAAAAATTATATAAAGTTTTCAGCACCAAAATAATCGTATACTAGTGTTTGCCGCATCAGAAAAATAATATCTTTTTCGTATGGATTCGAATGAAGATAATTTGTATACTAAAGTTGTATATCTCAATGAGATCTACAAAGTTGTAGTTTTGAGTTTTTACATTGGAGGTCTTTAAGATACTCGAGAAAATTGTATAAATTTTCAGTTATATTAATCGTGCCGAAACTTTATACTATTTTTTCGAGTATCTTAAAGACCTCCAATGTAAAAACTCAAAACTACAACTTTGTAGATCTCATTGAGAGCTACAACTTTGGTATACAAATTATCTTCATTTGAATCCATAAGAAAAAGATATTATTTTTCTGATGCGGCAAACACTAGTATACGATTATTTTGGTGCTGAAACTTTATTAGGCCCTGTTTGGTTGGGCTGTGGCTGTGGGAAAAAGCTGCTGTGGGCTGTGAGCTGTGGAAAAGCTGCTGTGGGCTGTGAGCTGTAGAAAAGCTGAAAGCTGTTTGGTTAAACAAGTATAAAATATACCTTTTATCTTTATCTCTCTTGAAACAACTATGGAAAAGCTTTTTATTCCACCAATTTCGAAAAGCAGAAAGCCAAAAGCCAAAAGCAGGGTCAAACCAGCTTTTAAAAATGAACTACGGAAAAGCAGCTGCTTCTGAAAAAGCACCCTCCAAAAGCAGCCCCTTTGGTTGGGCTTTTGGCTTTTGGGACCAAAAGCCAAAGCCAAAAGCCCAACCAAACAGGGCCTTATTTTTTTGGTCATCTTAACATCCTCAAATGAAAAAATTTAAAACTAGAAAGTTGTAGATCTCGTCGAGCTCTACAATTTTCATATAAAAATCATCTTCATCCGACGTTGTATTGAAGAGTTATGATTTTTTGAAAATTTTGTCTTGTCACGCCGCCAACGGGAGTGACGCGACAAGCTTTTCCACGTCGGAAACGCCGTCGTGCATGCCGTTTCTTGCCGCGCCAACGCATGTGGCGCGACAACACTATTTGATCGCGCTAGCGGGATTGGGCGACCAAAAGGGCTATGAGGTGCAATATATTTTCTAGAGCGGTTAAAATTGAAATATTTATTAAAAAAGGATTAAAATATAAAAATCAGCCGAGAGCAGGCTATGCTCGGCCGCTGCTGTAGCTGCAGCTCTGCTCAGCCTGCTCTGGCCCGTTTGCTTGCGCGGTCCCAAGTGGAGCTGCTGCTGCGTGCTGGCCCAAGTGGCCTTTGCTGCTGCCGCCGCTTTGCCTGCTAGCTGGCCCATGTGCTCGGCTGCCAAAAAGAGGAGGCCGCCCGGTGCTGTGCTAGCCTGGTCCGTTTTTGTGGACGTTTTTTTTTGACAAGAAGCATGTATTGATTAGCAGCAAGAAGCTGCTAGAAGCCTACAAGATTGTAGGTTTACAGAGTTCAGTGCTCCTAGAACGGTGCACTGATGTTCATGGCCCATGTAAGAGCAGGTGAAATCAACACTTTGTGAAGTGGTTACAGTAGATGATAGAGCTAGCCTAGCAAGCGCATCTGCTGTAGTATTGATAGCCCTGCTTATGTTGTAGACCATAGCCTGTCTTCATGCGCCAATCAGGAGGGTGATCATGGTTCTGTGAATTGATAAAATGCACTAGCTGGCTGCAATCAGATAAAAAGGAGACTCCATTGTAGTTCAGCTGGGAAGCTGCCGCCGCTGCAAAAGCTAAGGCCGCCGCCTCGGCCATGATCACAGAGAAGGTTTGAGATAATGTCGCCTTTATATAGATTGTCGGCCGGCTGAACCTGCGTGTTGACAAATAAGATTCCGATACCTGCTCTCCTTGGCTGCTGTAGAGGTTGATCTGGCAATGTGGAAGCGTCCACAAAACAACGGATTCCTGGGAGAGAAGTCGGCTCGCTGATTGTGTACCTGTTAGTAACAGCAGGCACATTTGGACCTTCGTTACCTTGGTTTGGAGAAAAAGTTGGGCTGCGTAGAGGTGTGGTCGTTGGCAGCCACATGTTTTGACCGGGCGGCTGTTGTAGGTGGCCCTGTGTTCCTGCGTTGACAACAATCATACCTGAAGATGTGGGGTTGGTCGGAGGAGGCTGGATGCCGCTGATCTGACTGTGTTCAATGAATGCAGTGAGATGGGTGTTCAAGTGTCCTTGAACCGCATGGTGTACCTGCCAATGGTTCCAGGTTTTTCTATGGAACCTATTGTCATTGCGTGCCTTCCAAATGTACCACAAGGTGAAATTTTTTTTGCAAATAGTTTCATCCGAGGTGTTAGTAGTAACCAGAAGGGGAAGGGTAAGCTGGATTCCATCAACTTCAGCAGTAATATTATCAAAGTTGAGGGCTGGGTTAGCTGTGGACCAAACTTGTCTAGGAAGGTCACATTGGAAAAAAAGATGGAAGTCATTTTCAATAGCACCGCAGTATGTACAGTGCTGGTCAATGTGGGCAGAATACCTACCAGCGCGTTCAGCCATAGCAATGGCCCTTCTAATGAGTCTCCAGGCAAAGGTCTTGAGGAAAGGAGGCAGAATTTTGGTGTTCCAGACTTTTTGAAGTATACGGTTGGCATTAGGGTGGATGCTTCTGGTGCCATGAGTAGGTAGAGGAGTGAGTTGTTGGGCGGCTAGGTGATTGTAGACTGATTTGGTGGTGCATTGGCCGTCTCTAGCAGGAGTCCAACGCAGAATATCATCCCGATCACTGTGGACAATATGCATGGTATTTATGGACTGGATGGCTTGCTCGGTAAAAGTGTTGGAAAGAAGTTGTAGATCCCAAGTGCGAGTGCCAGGGATCCAAAGATCAGAAATCTTGGCTGGCAGGGGATAAGTGGTAACAGGCAAAAGAAGGTGATCGTGAATATGACCCCAAACCGGAGTCCAAGGAGCAGACCAGATAGAAGTATTACCAGCGTGGATTTGGTAGACAGAGTTGGAGGTCAGGTGATGGCGAACCTGCAAAACAGAAGACCAAAAAATGGATCTCGATCCACGGTCAGGTGCAGTCCAAAAAGACTCATTAGGGTAGTATTTGGCCTTTAGTATGTCAGCAAGGAAGGGATTTTTATAGGTGGCAATATTCCAAGCTGAAAGAATAATCAAACTTTTGTTCACTGTTTCGAGGTCCCTTATGCCCAGCCCCCCATGTTCAGTAGGTTTACAGATGTCTTCCCAGGAACGATAAGCAATAGGATTAGAAACCTCATCTTCCTGCACTCCAGCCCACCAAAACCTTCTAACAATAGTGTTGATTTTCTCAATAAAGGTTTTAGAAAAGAGAACCGTGGACATATAGTAGAAAGGTATGGAGGCAAGCACAGATTTAATATATTGTAGGCCGCATGGATAAGTTTGTTGGCTTTAATAGAACCAAATTTAGCGAAAAAATTGTTATAGATAAAATCGTAAGCCTTGTTCTTATCTCTGTGGTTAAAAATAATTGGGTGGCCAAGGTGCATAGTGTTAGGGTGCATATCAGGTACAGGGAAGATAGCTTTAATTTGGCTTCTGATATTATGAGGAACGTTCTTGTTGAAAAGGATGGAAGACTTTTGGAGATTGGGACACTGACCTGATTGTTGACAGAAATCATAAAGGATATCCTTTATCGTTTCTGCTTCCTCCAGAGAAGCCTTTCCACAAAGGATCAGGTCATCTGCAAATAAAAGTGAGTGGATTGCCGGGCAGCCTGTACCAAGAGAAATGCCTGAAAGGTTGCTGTTGTGTAGAGCATCCTGCAGTCTTATAGATAGCTCATTAATAGCAATTACAAACAGGTAGGGAGAAAGAGGACAGCCCTGTCTTAAGCCTCTTTGAGCATGAAAATGAGTGGAAGGTTCATCGTTAACTAGCACAGCAAAAGTAGGAGAAGAAATGCAAGCATGAATAAGATTAATAAAAGTATCACTGAGGCCTTGCCTGTGGAGAGCAGCAGAGATAAAGGACCATTCTAGTCTATCAAAGGCCTTGGCTAAATCTATTTTCAGAAGAAAAGCATGATTCCTCCAACTTTTTAAATTAAAGGAATGGATGATCTCTTGTGTGATAATGATGTTGGAGGAGATGTGCCTATGGGCAATGAAGGCTGAGCATGGCTGACATAGTTAGGAAGGTGAGGCCTAAGTCTATTGGCCAAGGTTTTAGAAATGATTTTATTAATGATATTGCAAAGGCTAATAGGTCTATAATCCTGAGATGTTGTGGGCTGGTTCTTTTTAGGAATAAAAGTGATATAAGTATGATTTATTTCAGGAGGAATATAAGCGTTCGAATAAAATTCAGTTACCAGCTTGTGGATATCTTGTTTAATCCAACTCCATGCTGATTTGTAGAAGGCTGCGTTGCTTCTCATCTGCTTTATAAGATCATGTAATTCATTCAAGTCAGGAACCGAGTTAGTGTGCCTGTAGAGTTCACTGTGTAGTAAATCTTCATTTTCTTGCACTGTGTCCTGGTAGGTGTGGATAGCATTCTGCAGGTGGTTGGAATCGTGGGTGCTGGGGTATGAGGCATTAGGGGCTTGCGAGCAGTCCTGAGTAGTAGTAGGGCTGGTACTATGGGTAACAGCAGTAGAAGTGGTAGGAACATGGGACATGGGGGTGACTAAATGGTAATGGACACGGTGAGCAGGCACATGATTCTCATAGTGGGTAGCATTGTTGTCCGTGGGCAAGTGGTTAGGATTCTGAGAGGTGAAAATAGTAGTGAAGTAGTGAACTAAAGTATCAGAAAGTTGATCAGGGGTAGTTGAGTGGGAACCATCAGGATTGATGAGATGAGTAATTCTGTTCTTCCGATCCCTCTTGACAATGGCCTGGTAGAAGAAGGAAGTATTTCTGTCCCCCATAACAGCCCACTTCTTTTTGGCTCGCTGTATGTGGTAGGTTTCTTCCTTGGCAAGGAGGCTTTGGTGCTTTTCAGTAAGCTGCTTTTGGAGGGACTGGTTCTGTTGGGAGGGGTGGATGTTTTGCTGGGCGAGGAGTTGGGCTTCAATTTGGGAGAGAAGATCATTGTTTCTGGGTTTTTTCCTTCTCCAAGTTCTCAGGTCGGCAGCCAGGTAGCCGGTTTTTTGAGCAAAAGTGCGAGCTGAAGAGCGGAGCCAACTTTGCCGGGCGACCTCATGGTATTCCTGTTCCATCAACCACCAATTTTCAAATCTAAAAGGTTTGTTAGTACGAACACGTTGTGAATTAAGAACCGCCAGGATAGGAGCATGATCGCTGTACAGCATAGGGAGATGGTAGATGGTTGTAGTCGGGAACGCCATGCACCATTTTGCATTGCCTAAGCATCTATCAAGACGTTCATAAGTTGGAACAGAGGAAAAGCGCTTGTTAGTCCAGGTATAGGCAGGCCCACTATATCCGAGATCAATAAAACCACATTGCTTAACAGACGCACAGAACTCATTTATACGATTGACATTAGCCCTAGTGGGACCTAATTTTTCATTAGCATTCATCAATTCGTTAAGATCCCCCATGCAAAATATAGGCAAGTTACTGTTTTGTACAACAAAGTCCAGAACATGTTGCCAGATAACAGAGGTAGAGCGGTGATTAGGGTCTCCATAGATACACACTAAACCATATTGTTTGTTACAAGTTTTATTTATGCATAGGGCAAAGATGAAGTTGTGACTATGATCAACGATAGTGATATCAACTTCATGACCCCAAATCAGCCAAAGGCCACATGACTGGCCTTGAGCTGGAACAACAAATGCATCATTAAGGTTGAAGTGGTTTTTAATAGCAGTTTTAGTGATTGTGGAGTTTCTGGTTTCTGAAATAAAACATACCTGAGCTTTAGTCGAACCCAACAGGCGGGAAAGATGCGCCATGGTGGAACTGCGAAGGCTCCCGCCTGAGCCTCGGCAGTTCCAGGCGAGGTGTGTCATGGCGCCGGTGACGCCCTGTCGGCCGACGCCGGAGCCTGTACACGATTGCCATGTAGCCGTCGAGGATAAGTGCCGCCAGCATTAGGCTGGCCTTGATCATCACCGCCACCTTGATCGTGAGCATGAAGCGGCGCCCTAGTGTCTTGAAGGTAGAGGCGGGCCTGGGTGTTGCTGTGGTGGACGGCAAGATCTGAGCTCTGCGCCTCAGCAGTCGGGGGCGGGCCGGAGCGCAGCGCCTCTCCCAAAGGATTGCCACGAGAGCAGCCACCAGAAGTGCAGTAAAAGTTCGGAGAGGATGGTTCAGAATGTCGTTGTTCTCTATCTTGTTCCCCAGCTGAAATCATCCTCCCAGCACGGCCGCTGAAATCTCCATGGCCTGGGGGACCCCCCAAATCCCAAGCGACTATGCCGATCGCGAGCTCTGTCACGTGCCGTAGGGGATCTAGAGCGACGGGATCCACCGGAAACCGCCGAGATGGCATCGTGGTGGCTCCCGGTAGCCCCGGCTGCATTTCCCAGTGGATCAGCCACTAACAGCAACAGGTTGAACGGAGTGGAGAGCGAAGCTTTATGCTGGCGACTGGAACTTGGCGTGGCGCGAGGGACCGACACTTGGAGAGCTTCAAGTGACCTCACCATCTTGATTTCCTCTGGTGTGGAGGCATGTGTAGAAAGGGCCGTGGAGCGAGGCGGCGGTGGTTGCATGGCGGCGTGGGTGGGCGAGTGGGAGTGGGCATGGTGGGCACAATTCCAAGAGGATCAGGAGGAACGATGGGCGTGGTCGGATCAGGTGGAACATGCTCCTTGGAGGAGGGGACCGGAACATGGGGGTCGTCGCCATCCATGGTGGGAAGCAGCAGGAAAAAGCGAACAACAGAAGAGAGAAAAGTGAACTGTGGAATCGGATCAAGTTGATAAAGCATGGCTTGGGTGAAATCCGATTCACCTGGTGGCCGGCGGCGGGGACGAAGTGGAACGCGAGCTCGGCGCGTGGCAACGAAGACCGTGGGGGCGGTGGGTGAGCAGGTGTCGCCGCCGGAGAGTTTTGAGCCCGAGATGTGGATCCCTCCGACTGATTCAACACGAGCGACCAAAATCAATCGGATTAGAGGAAAGCAGCGATTAAATCGGGCTGGAGTAGGATCGAACAGGAATCAAGGTGGGGGATCGGGAGTCTCTGGTGGATCTAGAAGAGGAAAAGTTGGTTACGGCATATCGCCCTTTACTACAGTGAGCAGCTTCGACAGCAGCGTTTCCACCCCATCAGCTATTGAAAGTTGACTTCCATTCCCTCATGTTGGATCCATCTTTTTCTCAACATGATTGTTGAAAGAATTTACTCCGGCTTTTTGTGGACGTTGCCGCCGCTGGCACTACTTGCTGCAGCCGTCAACCGTGGCTCTGCTTGCCCGTTGGGATGGACAGGACGGGCACCCCTGCCCTTCCTGCCGTTGGCTGTGGTCCCACCCACGTGCTGTGGGGTGGTGGCTGGTGGCCAGCCAGATAAGGCAGAGCGCCCTCTCGGCTGCTCTCCCTCTCGGCCACATTCCAGAGAAAAGAAACAGAGCCCCCTCTAGTCCTCTACTCTCTTCTTCCTCCCTTGGCTTGGCTGCATCTTGACCAGAGCAAGAGGATGAGAGAGCCGACCATGTTTGCTACAGCATGCTCACATGCAAGTGCGTGTGTTCTTGGCCATTTAATTCGTATACATGCACACGTTGACAAAAAAAAGAAAAGGAAGGGCTGGTGCGCTACTGCTGCTTGCCTTGTTCACGTGAGACTGTGAGAGAGAGCAGGCTATGCTCGGCCGCTGCTGCTGCTCTGCTCAGCCTGCTCTGGCCCGTTTGCTTGCCACCCACGTGCTGTGGGGGTGGTGGCTGGTGGCCAGCCAGATAAGGCAGAGCGCCCTCTCGGCTGCTCTCCCTCTCGGCCACGTTCTAGAGAAAAGAAACAGAGCCCCCTCTACTCTCTTCTTCCTCCCTTGCAAACCCTAGGAAGAAAAGCTCTCTCCTCCCTCTCTCACTCCATTGATTTGAGCCCCAATCAAGTGAGAGAGCAAGCTCTAGAGATCGATTTGAGAGCTCCAAGAGGATCTCCTCCCTTTCCTCTCCCTCTCCATGGTTGGTAATCTTTGGTGAGAGGATTTGGGAACCTAGTGTTCATGTGCATTTGTGTTTCATATTTGTGGCACTAGGTAGTGATTGCAATTGTGGTATTCTTATTACTCTTGGTGATTGCCGTCACCTAGACGGTTGGTGTTGGATTGATTGGTGCGGGGATTTGGTGATTGTGTCCGCCCCCAATCAAGATATGATTTGTGAGGGGTTGTTGTGGTTCCCCGGCGGAGTGCCAAATTCCAACTCTAGTGGATTGCTCGTGTCATTCAACTCCTCACCATTGGTAGGTTCTTGTGGTGCCTTTGAGAGGCTCGGTGTGTGATACCGATTAGCCACCGAACCATATGGTGTAGTGGGACACAACGGGGACTAGCTTGCCGGCAAGCAAGTGAACCTCGGGAGAAAAATCAATGGTGTCATATTTGTCTCCCGGTGGATTTGGATTGATTGATATATATTGTGTTGGAATTAATTATTTGGTGATTGGCATCATCCTCTACATTTCACCGTCGGTATTGAAATTAATTCCTCTCTCTCATACTTGTAATATATCTTGTGCAATTGTAGTGGTAGATAACAAGTAGAGTAGCATAGCTTTATTAGTTGATCTAGTTAGCTCTCTAGCTTGTTCACTAGTGTTAAATTAAAGACATAGCAATTGTGTGCCATAGAGACTATAATTATTAGAATTGCAATAGGTGGCTTGTCTAATAATTAGAGCTAGAGCAAACCGCATTTATCGCCTTTTGTGTTACTAATAAATTGCTCTAGTTTTTTTGTAGATTTTAAAATTAGGCTATTCACCCCCTCTAGCCAATTAGGACCTTTCAAGTGGTATCGAAGCAGTGGTCACCATTTTTAGCAAGGATTAACACCCTTCGGTGCAAAATATGGCTCAAGTTGTGTTCAACCATGTTGGGGGCAGACCACCTTTCTTTGATGGCACAAGTTCTTTTGATTATTGGAAGAGAAAGATGAAGATGTACCTTGGCTCAATCAATAGGAGAGTTTGGGAGGTCACCGAACATGATTATGCTATTCTTGATCCCGAACATCTCACCGATAATGATAGAGCAAACAAGCAATGCAATGTCATGGCCATCAACACTATCTACAATGGCATTGATTCAAAAGTATTTGAAGGCATCAAGGATCTTGAGCTAGCAAGTTAAGTATGGACAAGGTTATGTGAAACATATGAGGGCACTAAGGTTGTTAAGAGCCAAGCTCTACATGCTCAAGAGTGAATATGAGAACTTCAAGATGAAAGATGAGACCGCCACGGGCCGGTGAACCGGAGGGAAAATGTGGTGCGCACGTTGTTCAAGCTCGACCTCAGCTCGCTCTAGTGGACCGAGGTGTTGGCGCACCCGGAGGGGATCCCAACGCGGCGTTCGCCATCGAACAGGACAGGATCTACGCCATCGAGATGTTCAAGATCTTCGGCAAGGTGCTCAATTTCGCTGCGGCTCTGTCTGGATCGGGCGACGTCAGAAGAGGAGGTAGGCTCCAGCGGGGAAGGTATCTGTTCACTGTCCGACAATTAGGACTCCAAACAACGGCGCGAAGATGGAGACGCTGACAGTGGGGTGAAGCTGTCAAAGTAATTAGAAGAAGGTTGCATCGCCACCAATGGCTACCTCACGGGGTAACAGTTGTCGCGTGTTGTTGCGTGTGTTGGGTTTGGCCAGGTACATAGGCCCTATAATGAACTCGTGAAAAGGCTATCGAAGAACAGAAACACGAACTCTAAACCCTCTGTTCCCTTCCCAACCTAAACTGTTGCTCTTGCTTCCTACCCTGAATTCCAATTTCTCCCCAAATTCCCTTCAGTTATCTGACGATTCCTTCGTGGATCATCACAATTGGTATCAGCTCGCTGTGAATCACCCGTCCTGGTCGTAATTCCCGTCGGCATCCAGCCGAGCCGAGGTTGAATAGACTGGTGACGAACGCAGATCGTTGGAAGCAAGGATTGTGAGGCTGGCGCCGAAGCGAGGATCGAAATTTCAAACGGAGATGTCGAAGTCGATGGAGGTGTCGACCCAATTTGAGACGATGATGAAGTAGTTGGTGGGGTTTCAAAGCATGATGTAGTCATCCCTAGACACGCTCGACGCCGTGGGAACTTAGCAAGCGGGCGCGAACAAGGTGCTCGGAGAATTGCTTGAGAGAGCCGACGGTGCGGCCACATCCCTCGCCGCCGTCTCCAAGCGGGTTGATCTCACCGCAAATCGAGTCGATTCGAACGAGGCGTGGTTGACGTTGGCTCCGGCTGGCACTCCGCTTCTGATAGGACTGAAGGTGGGGGATCTCAACCTTCCACCTGGATTGTCCTCATCCTCTCCGGCTAAGGACGGAGAACCGCCCGTTGTTGGGCTCGGCGAGCACTGCGGCGGTGTCCTTGGACCCCGGTCACAAGACTCTGATAAGGGTATGTTCCCCTTACCAAATCTACCACCCTTGGCTCCAATCGATGAGAATACCCTTGCTTATAATCGTTCACCGCCTTTCCCCAAAATGGTGTTTTCGAAATTTGACGGGGACTATCCTCATTTTTGGCATGATCAATGCGAGGTGTTCTTCGAGCTGTATGCGGTGACCCCGGGCACTGAAGACTCGTTTCGCTACCCTGAACTTCAAGGGAGCAGCAGCAATGTAGTTGCCAAACTATTCAGAGAAAAGGGCGGATCACGGACTAGGCCAAGCTGGTTGAGATGGTGATGGAGAAATTTGACAAAAATCAGTATTAGTTGTTGCTCAAGCAGTTTGATGCTGTCAGGTAGAAGGGCTCGGTGATGGAGTATCAGTTATCCTTTGAGAAGCTCGCTCAGGGGTTGTTGCTGTACAACCATGCATATGATGATACTTATTTTGTGAATCGTTTTGTGACAGGGTTGAAAGATGAGATTCGCTCGGTCATAGCTCTACACAGGCCCAAGGATGTTGACACTGCTAGTGCACTTGTGCTCATTCAGGAGGAGTTGGCATAGGGTCGGTCTCTTTTTGGTGGCAAGGAGTTCAGAAATAATTGGAAGACAAATGCAGACAAGCCGAAGGGGGTGGAAACTGATAAGGGCAAGACTATTCAGGCAAAGGAATCCGATGGCAAATTATCAGCTCTCTGGGACTTTCGCAGGAAGAACGGGCTGTGCTTCAAGTGTGGGGCAAGTGGAGAGCTAATCATAAGTGTCCTGAACAGATTCCATTGCATGTCCTGGAAGAAATTCTTGATGCTTTAGAGGAAGGTGATTGTGCTAAGTCTGATGATTCTAAAAAAGTTGAAGGAGATGAGGATATAGTGTTAGCAATTGGGCAACCCAAAGATTTAGCTCCTTCTCGCAGAAAGACCCTGAAGATTTGTGGCAGAGTGGGCAAGTTAGATGTCCTTATTCTCATTGACTCTGGTAGTGTGGGGACATTTATTAGTGAGCAGTTAGCAGCTCAGCTACAGGTGGATGCAGTAGAATGTGCTCCAACTCAGTTTATGGCTGCAGATGGAGGACCTATGGTGTGTACTCACAAAGTGATAGATTTGCCATGGTCAGCTCAAGGCTACTCTTTCACTTCTACTGCAGGCATTCTGCCCCTCAGGTGTTTTGACATGATCTTGGGGTAGGACTGGCTTGAGGAGTGTAGCCCTATGTGGATTCACTGGGCACAAAAGTTGATGAAGTTCACGTAGCTGAGTTTGCAACAAGATTTGACCAAGTGCACGCAGCTGAGTGCAGCTGGTCTCAAAGGCTTACTCAGAAGACAGTCTGTGACTCACTGTATTCAGTTCAAATGGCTGTTTGAAGTCTAGGTGCCTGCAGCCCAGCTACCTGCATTGTGTTCCATTTTGGTGCCTAATACTGTGCTTTTGTCAAAGGAGCTGCAACATCTATTAGAAGCTTATGATGATGTGTTTCAGACACCTACATCTTTGCCCCCATCAAGACCATTTGACCACAATATCCAATTGATTCCTGGAGCACAACCTATCAATGTGGGACACTATAGGTACTCACCAACTCAAAAGGATGAGATTGAGATGCAAGTTGCTGAAATGTTACAGAATGGCATTATTAAATCTAGCAGCAGCCCATATGCTTCTCCTGTCTTGCTAGTCAGAAAGAAAGATGCTACATGGAGATTTTGTGTTGATTATAGGCACCTTAATGCTCAAACTGTGAAAAACAAACATCCCATGCCAATTGTGGAAGAGTTGATTGATGAGCTAGCTGGTGCACAGTGGTTCTCTAAGCTAGATTTTCGAGCAGGTTACCATCAAATTTGCATCAATCCTGACGGTACTCACAAAATATCTTTTAAGACACAGTGGGTTGTTTGAGTTTCTTGTGATGCCCTTTGGCCTCACCAATGCACCTGCTACCTTTGATCATGAATTTTATTTTTGCTCATTTGCTCAGAAAAGGCATATTGGTGTTCATGGATGACATTTTGATTTACTCTAATACCCTGGCTGAGCATTTGCAATTATTGCAGCAAGTGTTTGACATATTGAGGTCTCATCAGTTGTATCTCAAGAAGTCTAAATGTTCATTTGTCCAGCAACAAGTGGAGTACTTGGGCCATATCATTTCTGGGCAAGGGGTAGCTACTGAACCATAAAAAATCTCTGCAGTTCAGAATTGGCCACAACCCAGAAATGTCAAGGAATTGAGAGGATTTCTGGGGCTTACTGGTTACTACAGAAAATTCATTCGACACTATGGTATGATTAGTAGGCCACTAACTGAAATGCTAAAAAAAGGAACTCCTTATGTATGGACATCTGTGACTGATACTGCATTTCCCTATGGTCATTCAGCCACTGGTCATTCTCCATTTGAAGTCCTCTATGGTCATTCTGCAAGGCACTTTGGCATCTCTGATGATATTCAGTCCCATGCTCCAGATTTAGACCAATGGTTGCTTGAGCGTAGGCTCTTGGAGGATTTGGTTAAGCATCAGTTGGCTCATGCCCAATAGTGTACAAAGCACCAGGCCGATAAACATCATCGGGAGAAGGAATTCTCGGTGGGTGACAAAGTGTATCTGCGTTTGCAGCAGTATATACAATCACCAGTGGCCCCCCAAAGCAATCAGAAGCTTAGTTACAGATACTTTAGGCCATTTGAGATCCTAGCTCGAGTTGGTGCTATGGCTTATCGGCTGGATCTACCTGAAGCTTGTCGAATTCACCCTGTGGTTCATGTGTCATAGTTCGAGGCTCATGTGCCACCACAAGTTTAGGTAGAGGAGGATATTCAAGATGTGCCCACTGAACCTCAACACAGTGTTCAACCTTTACAGTTCAGAAGCTCTCGTATTGTTCAGGCAGGAGCTACCTCTATCTGTCAGATCCAAGTTCAAGTGGGATTGTTCGGCTTCAATGCTGACATGAGAAGAGGCATCTGACTTGCATCGGCGTTTTCCACAATGCTCAGCTTGGGGTCAAGCTGAATTTCAAGGAAAGGGGAATGTCAGGATCGAGTGACGTCAGAAGAGGACGCATGCTCCTGCTGGGAAGGTATCTGTTCACCGTCCGACAATTGGGCCTCCAAACAATGGCGCAAAGATGGAGACGCTGACAGTGGGGTGAAGCTGTCAGAGTAATTAGAAGAAGGTTGCAGTCGCCGCCAAGGCTACCTCGCGGGGTAACGTGTAGTTGTAAATACTAGTAATTTATATAGACCAAATTTGTCTATGATTTATGCATGAACTGAGTTGTAGGAACACTTAAATATCTACTACAGAATTAATACTTCCACAACATTCGTCTGTATGAAACCTTAAAATACATTGATTTGCACATAGTAGACTGCCATAGAATGATCAGAGAAACTAGATTTTCAGGGGTTACTAAATAAGAAAATTTATCAAATGAAACCAAATTCAGAGCTATGAATAATCATCCTTGTCTACAAGAGGCAAACCCTCCCTCCTATCACTGTTATTATACAACAGTGCAGAGCACAAACACCTTAAAATTCCAAATAAATATTAGGTTCCAAGTATTAAAGCCATACTCAAAGTTTCTGGTACTCTAAATGCGTGCAGAGACTGCATCAAATTGGGAAAAAATGAATCATAAATGTAGATTAAGCTCATGGAAAGGAAGAACAGGAATCAGACACAACAAATTAGGACAAAAATCTAGATCCAATCCCACTTGCGCCAGCAACGGAGCAACATCATAATAATTGAAAGAACATGAGGGTGGAGAGGCACCTTAAGTGCGAGAGGAGCTAACAGAAACCTAATTCAAAGAAATCCAACTATTGAGTTGAGGAACTATGAGCTGCAGATGGAGGTGGATGCTTGGTGGCTATTGTTACAGGCAAAGAACCTCCTACAGGTGGAAGAAAATCAGAAATTACTGTGGAAAAATAAAATCCCACACGTAGAAGAAAATTAGAAATTAAACCACTACGCCAAGGTGAGGTCCCGATACCTGGAGGGGATGTGGCAGCTTTGCTCGGCGTTGAACGTCTTCTGGCCACGACGTGGACTTACAGCGCGCTGCGGCTGCCGGACCCCACTGGCTGTGCAAATCTGATTCTCCAAGACCCTCATGCAGCTGCAGTAGACCATGCACAACGCAAACATAAGTAATTCCTAGATTGATTCAGCAAAAAGTGGAGCCATGTAGTATGAAATGATCCTGAATCCAATCTGTAAGCAATGCACCGTACATCAACACTGTAATCGTAAGGGATTCCAAGCCGTAAACACAAGATAAATTTGGGGATAGTACAGGTTACTAATGATTTAAGGATCAAATTTTTTGACTATATGAAGCATGATCCAACAATAGGAGCACCTCAAAATTATAGCTTTTTGCATGACTGGGTACCATTTTACTAGTTCTCCCCAACAAAAGGATAAACTTCCAACTAAAACAGGAAAACAGACCTAGCTCAAACTCACCTCTATGCTTACGGCTAAGTTTATTGAGGTCCATGAGCACCTGGAGGTGCAGCAAAAAATGCTTGGGGCCACTCCTGTGCCAAATCAGTGGACAGTGACACCATAGAGATAGCCCTAGCCATCACAAAGACACCACATAAGTCCTAGGTCGGAATCAACATGCACCACGTATTTCTTTAAGGCATGCGGACATGTGAACTTCAAGCCGGTTTTTATTCCTGGTCAAACAAAACCATAATGCGGTAGATATAGACAAAACATGCAACTGACAGATAATTCGTCCAGACCCGGTCATCGTATCCATCTAATCACTTTTTTGTCATCATAATTCCATAAAATTTTATCTCTCAACCACAAATGCTGTTTCCAATTATGACCAAAATTATTCTAAATCACAAACATTCATTTCGTAGACCATAACTATTATGTTAGTTGGATCATCTGTACAAGTTTGCTCCATCACTAATGATCATGATATTCATGATTCCAGAAACATCTTTAATATCAAAAGCAATTCATGATGCCAGTACAACAAAATTCTCATTTATATGAACCATATAATATGATAAAAGAATAATGTCATGTGAACACAAAAAAATCATTACAAACAAAATTATAGTCAAGGAAAAGGATCAGTATAACATTCTGTCTCTGTACATTCCAAATTTCTAAAATGGAACAGGAAGTGATACCACCTCCGAATTTCACAGCTGGCAGGAACATATAGAGTAGTGCAATCCTATGGCCGTTCATAACTGGTAAATTTACAGAGGATGAGTACATATTCAAAAAAGAAAGAAGGATCATTACAACCTGAACTACAGTAAATCAATATCTTTGTCTAGTCATGTTTAAAATAATTATTACCCTACATTGCTAAGATACAGGCCATCTAAATTGTAAAGGAATTAGCTAAAAACTAGGTTACATGAACAAAATTAGGTAGAGAAGAAAAAAGAATCCATATATGCCTAGAACTAGAACATTGACACATGCAAAGCCTTTTAACTAAAGCATGACCCATCTAGTAAAAAGCAAAAAGGAATTAGAGGGACCAAAGTGATTCCTACCTTCAGGCATCCTGTAGTTCTCCGTGGAACCAAATGGGAATTGTTGTGTAGTCTGCAACTACAAAAATTATTATAAATAAAAAATTTCATATTGGTTTGGTCGCTTCATTCCATAGTTGAACAACCAAAATAATAGCACTCATAATATGATGAAACAACATACATTTGACAAAAAAGACAAATAAAAAAACAAAAAGTATCGGGCATTTCTCTATAAACGAACAACAAATTATCAATTGGTAGATAAAAAAACGAGGGGCTGAAGAGTCAGACATTGCCTTGGGCTTGATTAACGATCTGTCTCAGTTATTCTCCTCCGGATCAAACATGCCTGTGTCCACCTTTGGATCCAGCTGAGGTAGAGGAAACTGCAATAGCTAAGATTTTAGGGCCATGATCCAACCAATTCTGAAGTTCAAGGAAGAGGACGGGTCAGCTGCTTACCGTGGCGCGGAGAAAGAACTACCAAGATGGCACCGATGCCACGAAGCTCCGGCCACGACATCACGCATCGCAAGGAGGAACGGATCTGACGCAGGGCCGCGCTCCGCTCCTCAACGGGGTTCATCATGCGCGATGGTAAGGGCACAGGTCTGCGCCATGGTCACCATCATGAACTCCGTGCACGAGGGGCCGGGCTGGGCGGAGGAGCGGGTACGGTTGCAGTCGAATCCATGATCTCAGTCATGGCACGGCGGGGCGGGACGCTAGCGCACGGTGGGGTGGGACGCTAGCGCACGGTGAGGCGGGACGGCGGGGCACGCCGGCCAAGAATGGCACGGTGAGGCGCTAAGCGGTGGTAGGGTGAGGTAGCGAACGGGTGGCGCCAGCGGGGGTGAGGGATCCAAGAGCCAGATCGAGCGGACCGGACCTGTGAAAAAATGAAACCGCAAAAAACGTGGGGGTGGAGCTCTTGAGCTGAGATGCCGCTGGCCGAATGAAGTGGGCTGGGCCTACGAGCCTCAGGCCCAAACGGGTGTCCTTCTTGCATAAGGACAGCACCAAAGCCAAGGTCACTGGCACCAGTTTCTACTACAAACTGCTTACTGAAGTCAGGTATGGCCAGTACTGGAGCTTGGACAAGGGCTTGCTTTAGTTGCTGAAATGCAGTATCAGTCACAGATGTCCATACATAAGGAGTTCCTTTTTTTAGCATTTCAGTTAGTGGCCTACTAATCATACCATAGCGTCGAATGAATTTTCTGTAGTAACCAGTAAGCCCCAGAAATCCTCTCAATTCCTTGACATTTCTGGGTTGTGGCCAATTCTGAACTGCAGAGATTTTTTATGGTTCAGTAGCTACCCCTTGCCCAGAAATGATATGGCCCAAGTACTCCACTTGTTGCTGGACAAATGAACATTTAGACTTCTTGAGATACAACTGATGAGACCTCAATATGTCAAACACTTGCTGCAATAATTGCAAATGCTCAACCAGGGTATTAGAGTAAATCAAAATGTCATCCATGAACACCAATATGCCTTTTCTGAGCAAATGAGCAAAAATAAAATTCATGATCAAAGGTAGCAGGTGCATTGGTGAGGCCAAAGGGCATCACAAGAAACTCAAACAACCCACTGTGTCTTAAAAGATATTTTGTGAGTACCATCAGGATTGATGCAAATTTGATGGTAACCTGCTCGAAAATCTAGCTTAGAGAACCACTGTGCCCCAGCTAGCTCATCAATCAACTCTTCCACAATTGGCATGGGATGTTTGTTTTTCACAGTTTGAGCATTAAGGTGCCTATAATCAACACAAAATCTCCATGTAGCATCTTTCTTTCTGACCAGCAAGACAAGAGAAGCATATGGGCTATTGCTAGATTTAATAATGCCATTCTGTAACATTTCGGCAACTTGCTTCTCAATCTCATCCTTTTGAGTTGGTGAGTACCTATAGGGTCCCACATTGATAGGTTGTGCTCCAGGAATCAATTGGATATTGTGGTCAAATGGTCTTGATGGGGGCAGAGATGTAGGTGTCTGAAACACATCATCATAAGCTTCCAACAGATGTTGTAGCTCCTTTGACAAAAGCACAGTATCAGGCACCAAAATGGAACACAATGCAGGTAGCTGAGCTGCAGGCACCTGGACTTTAAACAGCCATTTGAACTGAATATAGTGAGTCACAGACTGTCTTCTGAGTAAGCCTTTGAGACCAGCTGCACTCAGCTGCATGCACTTGGTCAAATCTTGTTGCAAACTCAGCTGCGTGAACTTCATCAACTTTTGTGCCCAGTGAATCCACATAGGGCTACACTCCTCAATCCAGTCCTACCCCAAGATCATGTCAAAACACCTAAGGGGCAGAATGCCTGCAGTAGAAGTGAAAGAGTAGCCTTGAGCTGACCATGGCAAATCTATCACTTTGTGAGTACACACCATAGGTCCTCCATCTGCAGCCATAAACTGAGTTGGAGCACATTCTACTGCATCCACCTGTAGCTGAGCTGCTAACTGCTCACTGATAAATGTCCCCACACTACCAGAGTCAATGAGAATAAGGACATCTAACTTGCCCACTCTGCCACAAATCTTCAGGGTCTTTCTACGAGGAGCTAAATCTTTGGGTTGCCCAATTGCTAACACTATATCCTCATCTCCTTCAACTTTTTTAGAATAATCAGACTCAGCACAATCACCTTCCTCTAAAGCATCAAGAATTTCTTCCAGGACATGCAATGGAATCTGTTTAGGACACTTATGATTAGCTCTCCACTTGCCCCACACTTGAAGCACAGCCCTTTCTTCCTACAAAAGTCCTAGAGAGCTGACAATTTGCCATCGGATTCCTTTGCCTGAACAGTCTTGCCCTTATCAGTTTCCACCCCCTTCGGCTTGTCTGCATTTGTCTTCCAATTATTTCTGAACTCCTTGCCACCAAAAAGAGACCGACCCTATGCCAACTCCTCCTGAATGAGCACAAGTGCACTAGCAGTGTCAACATCCTTGGGCCTGTGCAGAGCTATGACCGAGCGAATCTCATCTTTCAACCCTGTCACAAAATGATTCACAAAATAATTATCATCATAGGCATGGTTGTATAGCAACAACCCCTGAGCGAGCTTCTCAAAGGATAACTGATACTCCATCACCGAGCCCTTCTGCCTGACAACATCAAACTTCTTGAGCAACAACTGATACTGATTTTTGTCAAATTTCTCCATCACCATCTCAACCAGCTTGGCCTAGTCCGTGATCCGCCCTTTTCTCTGAATAGTTTGCAACTACATTGCTGCTGCTCCCTTGAAGTTCAGGGTAGCGAAACGAGTCTTCAGCGCCGGGGTCACCGCATACAGCTCGAAGAACACCTCGCATTGATCATGCCAAAAATGAGGATAGTCCCCGTCAAATTTCGAAAACACCATTTTGGGGAAAGGCGGTGAACGATTATAAGCAGAGGTATTCTCATCGATTGGAGCCAAGGGTGGTGGATTTGGTAAGGGGAACGTACCCTTATCAAAGTCTTGTGACCAGGGGTCCAAGGACACCGCCACAGTGCTTGCCGAGCCCAACAACGGGGGTTCTCTGTCCTTAGCCGAAGAGGATGAGGACGATCTATGCGGAAGGTTGAGATCCCCCACCTTCAGTCCTGTTAGAAGTGGAGTGCCAGCTAGAGCCAACGTCAACCATGCCTCGTTCGAATCGACTCGATTTGCGGTGAGATCAACCCGCTTGGAGACGGCGACGAGGGATGTGGCCGCACCGTCGGCTCTCTCAAGCAATTCTCCAAGCACCTTGTCCGTGCCCGCTTGCCAAGTTCCCACGGCGTCGAGCGCGCCTAGGGATGACTGCATCATGCTTTGAAACCCCACAAACTGCTTCATCATCGTCTCAAATTGGGTCGACAACTCCATCGACTTCGACATCTCCATTTGAAATTTCAATCCTCGCTTCGGCGCCAGCCTCATGATCCTTGCTTCCAACGATCTGCATTCGTCACCAGTCTATTCAACCTCGGCACGGCTGGATGCCGACGAGAATTACGACTAGGACGGGTGATTCACAGCGAGCTGATACCAATTGTGATGATCCACGAAGGAATCGTCAGATAACTGAAGGGAATTTGGGGAGAAATTGGAATTCAGGGTAGGAAGCAAGAGCAGCAGTTTAGGTTGGGAAGGGAACAGAGGGTTCAGAGTTCATGTTTCTGTTCTTCGATAGCCTTTTCATGAGTTCATTATAGGGCCTTTATACCTAGCCAAACCCAACACACGCAACAACACGCGACAACTGTTACCCCGTGAGGTAGCCTTGGTGGCGATGCAACCTTCTTCTAATTACTCTGACAGCTTCACCCCACTGTCAGCGTCTCCATCTTCGCGCCGTTGTTTGGAGTCCTAATTGTCGGACGGTGAACAGATACCTTCCCCGCTGGAGCCTGCCTCCTCTTCTGACGTTGCCCGATCCAGACAAAGCCGCAGCGAAATCGAGCACCTTGCCGAAGATCCTGAACATCTCGACGGCGTAGATCCTGTCTTGTCCGACGGCGAACACCGCGTTGGGATCCATCGGCGCGTCCGGGTGCGCCGACGCCTCGGTCCACTAGAGCGAGCTAAGGTCGAGCTTGAACAACGTGCGCACCACATTTTCCCTCCGGTTCACCGGCCCGTGGCGGTCTCATCCTTCATCTTGAAGTTCTCATATTCACTCTTGAGCATGTAGAGCTTGGCTCTTAACAACCTTAGTGCCCTCATATGTTTCACATAACCTTGTCCAAACTTAACTTGCTAGCTCAAGATCCTTGATGCCTTCAAATACTTTTGAATCAATGCCATTGTAGATAGTGTTGATGGCCATGACATTGCATTGCTTGTTTGCTCTATCATTATCGGTGAGATGTTCGGGATCAAGAATAGCATAATCATGTTCGATGACCTCCCAAACTCTCCCATTGATTGAGCCAAGGTACATCTTCATCTTTCTCTTCCAATAATCAAAAGAACTTGTGCCATCAAAGAAAGGCGGTTTGCCCCCAACATGGTTGAACACAACTTGAGCCATATTTTGCACCGAAGGGTGTTAATCCTTGCTAAAAATGGTGACCACTGCTTCGATACCACTTGAAAGGTCCTAATTGGCTAGAGGGGGGGGGGGTGAATAGCCTAATTTTAAAATCTACAAGAAACTAGAGCAATTTATTAGTAACTCAAAATGCGATAAATGCGGTTTGCTCTAGCTCTAATTATTAGACAAGCCACCTATTGCAATTCTAATAATTATAGTCTCTATGGCACACAATTGCTATGTCTTTAATTTAACACTAGTGAGCAAGCTAGAGAGCTAACTAGATCAACTAATAAAGCTATGCTACTCTACTTGCTATCTACCACTACAACTACACAAGATATATTACAAGTATGAGAGAGGGGAATTAATTTCAATACCAACGGTGAAATGTAGAGGATGATGCCAATCACCAAATAATTAATTCCAACACAATATATATCAATCAATCCAAATCCACCGGGAGACAAATATGACACCATTGATTTTTCTCCCGAGGTTCACTTGCTTGCCGGCAAGCTAGTCCCCGTTGTGTCCCACTACACCATATGGTTCGGTGGCTAATCGGTATCACACACCGAGCCTCTCAAAGGCACCACAAGAACCTACCAATGGTGAGGAGTTGAATGACACGAGCAATCCACTAGAGTTGGAATTTGGCACTCCGCCGGGGAACCACAACAACCCCTCACAAATCACCTCTTGATTGGGGGCGGACACAATCACCAAATCCCCTCACCAATCAATCCAACACCAACCGTCTAGGTGACGGCAATCACCAAGAGTAATAAGAATACCACAATTGTAATCACTACCTAGTGCCACAAATATGAATCACAAATGCACATGAACACTAGGTTCCCAAATCCTCTCACCAAAGATTACCAACCATGGAGAGGGAGAGGAAAGGGAGGAGATCCTCTTGGACCTCTCAAATCGATCTCTAGAGCTTGCTCTCTCACTTGATTGGGACTCAAATCAATGGAGTGATAGAGGGAGGAGAGAGCTTTTCTTCCTAGGGTTTGCAAGGGAGGAAGAAGAGAGTAGAGGGGGCTATGTTTCTTTTCTCTGGAATGTGGCTGAGAGGGAGAGCAGCCGAGAGGGCGCTCTGCCTTATCTGGTTGGCCACTAGCCACCACCCCACAGCACGTGGGTGGGACCATAGCCAACGGTAGGAAGGGCAAGGGTGCCCATCCCTATCCATCCCAACAGGCAAGCAGAGCCACGGTTGACGGCTATAGCAAGTAGTGCCAGTGGCGGCAACGTTCACAAAAAGCCGGAGTAAATTCTTTCAACAATCATGTTGAGAAAAAAATGGATCCAACATGAGGGAATGGAAGTAAACTTTCAATAGCTGATGGGGTGGAAACGCTGCTGTCGAAGCTGCTCACTGTAGTAAAGGGCGATATGCCGTAACCAACTTTTCCTCTTCTAGATCCACCAGAGACTCCCGATCCCCCACCTTGATTCATGTTCAATCCTACTCCAGCCCAATTTAATCGCTACTTTCCTCTAATCCAATTGATTTTGGTCGCTCGTGTTGAATCAGTCGGAGGGATCCACATCTCGGGCTCAAAACTCCACTGTGGCGACACCTGCTCACCCACCGCCCCCACGGTCTTTGTTGCCACGCGCCGAGCTCGCGTTCCACTTCGTCCCCACCGCCGGCCACCAGGTGAATCGGATTTCACCCAAGCCATGCTTTATCAACTTGATCCGATTCCACAGTTCACTTTTCTCTCTTCTGTTGTTCGCTTTTTCTTACTGCTTCCCACCATGGATGGCGATGACCCCCATGTTCCAGTCCCCTCGTCCAAGGAGCATGTTCCCCCTAATCCGCCACGCCCATCGTTCCTCCTGATCCTCTTGGAATTGTGCCCACCATGCCCACTCCCACTCGCCCACCCACGCCGCCATGCAACCACCACCGCCTCTCTCCACGGCCCTTTCTACACATGCCTCCACACCAGAGGAAATCGAGATGGTGAGGTCACTTGAAGCTCTCCAAGTGTCGGTCCCTCGCGCCACGCCAAGTTCCAGTCGCCAGCATAAAGCTTCGCTCTCCACTTCGTTCAACCTGTTGCTGTTAGTGGCTAATCCACTGGGAAATGCAGCCGGTGGCCACCACGATGCCATCTCGGCGGTTTCCGGTGGATCTCGTCGCTCTAGATCCCCTACGGCACGTGACAGAGCTCGCGGTCGGCATAGTCGCTGGGATTTGGGGGGTCCCCCAGGCCATGGAGATTTCAGCGGCCATGCTGGGAGGATGATTTCAGCTGGGGAACAAGATAGGGAACAACGACATTCTGAACCATCCTCTCTGAACTTTTACTGCACTTCTGGTGGCTGCTCTCGTGGCAATCCTTTGGGAAAGGCGCTGCGCTCCGGCCCGCCCCCGACTGCTGAGGCGCAGAGCTCAGATCTTGCCGTCCACCACAGCAACACCCAGGCCCGCCTCTACTTTCAAGACACTAGGGCGCCGCTTCATGCTCACGATCAAGGTGGCGGTGATGATCAAGGCCAGCCTGATGCTGGCGGCACTTATCCTCGACGGCTACATGGCAATCGCGTACAGGCTCCGGCGCCGGCCGACAGGGCGTCACCGGCGCCATGACACACCTCGCCTGGAACTGCCGAGGCTTAGGCGGGAGCCTTCGCAGTTCCACCATGGCACATCTTTCCCGCCTGTTGGGTTCGACAAAAGCTCAGGTATGTTTTATTTCAGAAACCAGAAACTCCACAATCACTAAAACTGCTATTAAAAACCACTTCAACCTTAATGATGCATTTGTTGTTCCAGCTCAAGGCCAGTCAGGTGGCCTTTGGCTGATTTGGGGTCATGAAGTTGATATCACTATCGTTGATCATAGTCACAACTTCATCTTTGCCCTATGCATAAATAAAACTTGTAACAAACAGTATGGTTTAGTGTGTATCTATGGAGACCCTAATCACCGCTCTACCTCTGTTATCTAGGAACATGTTCTGGACTTTGTTGTACAAAACAGTAACTTGCCTATATTTTGCATGGGGGATCTTAACGAATTGATGAATGCTAATGAAAAATTAGGTCCCACTAGGGCTAATGTCAATCGTATAAATGAGTTCTGTGCGTCTGTTAAGCAATGTGGTTTTATTGATCTCGGATATAGTGGGCCTGCCTATACCTGGACTAACAAGCGCTTTTCCTCTGTTCCAACTTATGAACGTCTTGATAGATGCTTAGGCAATGCAGAATGGTGCATGGCGTTCCCGACTACAACCATCTACCATCTCCCTATGCTGTACAGCGATCATGCTCCTATCCTGGCGGTTCTTAATTCACAACGTGTTCGTACTAACAAACCTTTTAGATTTGAAAATTGGTGGTTGATGGAACAGGAATACCATGAGGTCGCCCGGCAAAGTTGGCTCCGCTCTTCAGCTCGCACTTTTGCTCAAAAAACCGGCTACCTGGCTGCCGACCTGAGAACTTGGAGAAGGAAAAAACCCAGAAACAATGATCTTCTCACCCAAATTGAAGCCCAACTCCTCGCCCAGCAAAACATCCACCCCTCCCAACAGAACCAGTCCCTACAAAAGTAGCTTACTGAAAAGCACCAAAGCCTCCTTGCCAAGGAAGAAACCTACCACATACAGCGAGCCAAAAAGAAGTGGGCTGTTATGGGGGACACAAATACTTCCTTCTTCTACCAGGCCATTGTCAAGAGGAATCGGAAGAACAGAATTACTCATCTCATCAATCCTGATGGTTCCTACTCAACTACCCCTGATCAACTTTCTGATACTTTAGTTCACTACTTCACTACTATTTTCACCTCTCAGAATCCTAACCACTTACCCACGGACAACAATGCTACCCACTATGAGAATCATGTGCCTGCTCACCGTGGCCATTACCATTTAGTCACCCCCATGTCCCATGTTCCTACCACTTCTACTGCTGTTACCCATAGTACCAGCCCTACTACTACTCAGGACTACTCACAAGCCCCTAATGCCTCATACCCCAGCGCCCACGATTCCAACCACCTGCAGAATGCTATCCACAGCTACCAGGACACAGTGCAAGAAAATGAAGATTTACTACACAGTGAACTCTACAGGTACACTAACTCGGTTCCTGACTTGAATGAATTACATGATCTTATAAAGCATATGAGAAGCAATGCAGCACCTGGACCTGATGGCTTGAACGCAGCCTTCTACAAATCAGCATGGAGTTTGTCATGGTAGGACGCACATACACAAGGCGCCACAGGGCCCGTGATGTGCGCCGAGCCCATGAGCGTGCGTATGAGCGTACCAGCGCCATGCAGGGAGACGCGCAAGACACAAACTCTACCGGTGGTTAGTATGGAAAATAGATTAGCTTTCTATTATTACTCCTAGATGTAGGGAGATTAGTTACTTTATTTAGTTGGGCCACAGGCTATATATTCTTGTTCGGAGACTCTTTGGGATAATAAGAAATATTACCAAATATTCCCATCTCTCTCTATCTCTCTCAAGCCGGCGACCAGGGGTGAATCCTGGTCGACGAAGGACAGCGGCGTGGGGGTATAACCCTGCCGGCGACTACGGACCGCGACTACGAACTTCGCAGTCGAGGGCCGGCCACCTTGGGTCCTAACGCCCTTGACAACTTGGTATCTAGAGTTCGGCGATCCTCGTCCTCTCAACCCCAGTCCACCCCTTCCACCGAAGCCGCACCACCACCACCAACTCAGCCCTCCGCTGTGACATCCTCCATGGGTGAGCAACCCAGCCTCGCTGAAGTCGTCAAGATGCTGCAAGTCCTTACCGCCGATTTGACGGCCATGAAGGCCTGACATGGCGAGGATGAAGGAGAAATCTGCCTCGTACGTCGGACACCAGCGGTGGCAACCGCACCGAGGGCCATCGCGAGATTGATCGCCCGCCTCGGTTCCAAAAGCTGGAGTTTCCCCGCTATGATGGCAAGTCCGATCCTATGCTCTTCATCAACAAGTGCGAATCATACTTCCGCCAACAGCGCACTCTGGCGGAGGAGCGTGTCTGGATGGCCTCCTACAATCTGGAGGACGTCGCCCAGCTCTGGTTTATTCAGCTCCAGGAAGATGAAGGCACACCTCCTTGGGGCAGGTTCAAGGACCTCCTCAATCTGAGGTTCGGACCACCCCTGCGCTCTGCGCCGTTGTTCGAACTCGCCGAGTGCCGACGTACAGGGACAGTGGAGGAGTACTCCAATCGCTTCCAGGCCCTGCTTCCTCGCGCCGGTCGCCTGGACGAGCTTCAACGCGTCCAACTCTTCACAGGAGGACTTCTGCCGCCGCTGAGCCACGCTGTCCGCATTCACAATCCGGCGACGCTCGCCGCAGCAATGAGCCTGGCACGCCAGGTGGAGTTGATGGAGCTCGACAAACTACCACCGGCGCCGGCTAAGGCTGTACCGCGCGGGCTACTCCCAGCACCAGCACCGCGCCCCGGGCCCCCGGCGGCTCCGGCTATGCCGGTCCTACCCGCCCCACCAGCTCCGCCTCTGGCCCTTCCAGGGCCCCCACCACGCGGGCAGGCCAATCAGGCCAAGCGCCTTACGCCGGAGGAACAGGCGGAACGACGTCGCCTCGGACTCTGCTATAACTGCAATGAACCCTACACACGGGGCCATAACAGGACTTGTCGGCGTCTTTTCTACATTGATGGCGTTGAGGTCGCCGAGGAAGTGACAGAAGAAGAAGCCCCAGTGTTTTCCCTGCACGCGGTCGCCGGGGTACCAATCAGCAGCACCATTCAGCTCCGTGTATGCGTAGGAAAGGCGGCTTTCATCGCACTCATCGACACCGGCTCCACGCACAGCTTCATCGGGGAGGAAGCTGCTCAGAGAGCCGGCCTGCCCATTGAGCCGCGCCCTCGCCTCACGGCCACAGTGGCTAATGGGGAGCGCATCTCTTGCCCAGGGGTTCTTCGTCGCGCGCCGGTCCTCATTGACGGCCTCCAGTTTGACGTCGACCTGTACGTCATGCCGCTGGCGGGATATGACGTTGTCCTGGGAACAAACTGGATGGCCTCATTGGGGGACATCGTCTGGAACATGGCAGCCGGCACCATGGCCTTCAAGCACGCCGGCCGGGACATCTGCTGGTGCGGCGTTCCTCCAACAGCATCGCCCCGCATCCACGCTGCCGTTGCCAGGGAGCCGCTCCTGGATGAGCTGCTCGACTCCTTCAGCGATGTGTTCGCTGAACCGAGCGGTCTGCCACCAAAACGGGGGCGCACGCACAGGATACTACTGAAGCCGGACAGCCGCCCCTGTGGCTGTACGGCCGTACAGGTACCCGACAGCCCACAAGGATGAACTAGAGAACCAGTGTGCTACCATGATTTCGCTAGGGCATCGTGCGTCGCAGCGACTCCGCCTTCTCCTCTCCGGTCCTCCTCGTCAAGAAGCCGGATGGATCATGGCGGTTCTGTGTCGATTACCGTGCACTGAACGCTCTCACAGTGAAGGATGCGTACCCCATACCGGTCGTAGACGAGCTTCTGGACGAGCTCCATGGCGCACGGTTTTTCACCAAGCTCGACTTACGCTCAGGGTACCACCAGGTGCGGATGTGTCCTAAAGATGTCCACAAGACGGCGTTCCGCACCCACGAGGGCCTCTACGAGTTCCTGGTCATGCCGTTCGGCCTATGCAACGCTCCAGCAACCTTCCAGGCCCTCATGAACGATGTCCTACGACCCTACCTCCGCCGCTTTGTACTTGTTTTCTTTGATGACATTTTGGTTTACAGCAAGACATGGGCGGATCATCTTCGACATCTTCCGTACGATCCTCAGTGAGCTTCGCCGACATGTCCTCTTCGTCAAGCGCTCCAAGTGTGCGTTCGGGGTACCCTCGGTTGCCTACCTCGGCCACACTATTTCCGAGGCGGGAGTGGCCATGGATCCGTCCAAGGTGCAGGCCATCCACGATTGGCCGGTCCCTCGCTCGGCGCGGGCAGTGCGTGGCTTCCTCGGTTTAGCGGGTTACTACCGCAAATTCATCCACAACTACGGCTCTATCGCAGCGCCACTCACTGTTCTTCTCAAGAAGGAGGGTTTCTCATGGAGCACAGAGGCTACCGCGGCTTTCGACGCACTTAAAGCCGCGGTGACATCTGCACCGGTTCTGTCTATGCCAGATTTCGCCAAGAGGTTTGTCGTCGAGTGTGATGCGTCCTCTCACTGGCTTCGGGGCTGTTCTCATACAAGAAGGCCACCCTATAGCCTTCTTCAGTCGGCCTGTAGCGCCGCGGCACAGGGCACTGGCGGCATACGAGCGCGAACTCATCGGATTGGTCCAGGCTATACGACATTGGCGGCCGTATCTTTGGGGTCGTCGTTTCTCTAGTCAAGACAGACCACTACAGTTTAAAGTACTTGCTGGATCAACGCCTGTCCACCATCCCACAACATCATTGGGTGGGCAAACTGCTGGGCTTTGATTTCTCTGTTGAGTACAAGCCGGGGGTGTCAAATGCTGTGGCAGATGCACTGTCCAGAAGGGACACCGAGGATGGGGCGCTGCTGGCTCTTTCAGCCCCCCGCTTCGACTTCATTGATCGGCTCCGGCAATCACAGCTCGACGACCCGGCACTTGTCGCCCTTCAAGCGGAGATCGCCTCCGGGGCGCGTTCAGCACCCTGGACTGTTGTGGACGGCTTGGTACAGTTCTCTGGGCGCCTGTACATTCCGCCTAGGATCTCAGCTCATCCAGGAAATCATGGCTGTGATACATGAGGATGGTCATGAGGGTGTCCAGCGAACTCTACATCGGCTTCGGCGCGACTTTCACTTCCCTAATATGAAGCAGCGTGTGCAGGACATGGTACGTACATGTGGTGTTTGCCAGCGATACAAATCTGAACATCTCCACCCGGCTGGTCTTCTGTTGCCACTACCAGTACCACAGGGGGTTTGGACGGATGTTGCACTCGACTTTGTGGAAGCTCTTCCCCGCGTTCGTGGCAAGTCAGTAATACTCACAGTGGTGGATCGATTCAGCAAATACTGCCATTTTATACCTTTGGCACATCCATACACGGCTGAATCAGTAGCCCAGGCTTTCTTCACTGACATAGTTCGGTTACATGGCGTTCCTCAGTCTATGGTGTCTGACAGGGATCCGGTGTTTACATCAACATTTTGGCAGGAGCTCATGCGTTTGTTGGGGACCAAGTTACATATGACAACGGCCTTCCATCCTCAATCTGATGGCCAATCCGAATCAGCAAATCGTGTCATCGTGATGTACCTCAGGTGTCTTACGGGGGATCGGCCTCGCCAGTGGCTCAGGTGGTTACCTTGGGCAGAATATTTGTTCAACACAGCATACCAAACGTCGTTGCAAGACACTCCTTTTCGTGTGGTGTATGGCCGTGATCCACCTTCCATTCGGTCCTATGAGCCGGGTGACTCCAGGGTACCTGCCGTTGCCAAAAACATGGCTGAACGGACAGAGTTTCTTGCCGATATTCGTTGCAGGTTGGAGCAGGCACAAGCAACACAGAAACGGCACTACGATCGCGCACACAGGCAAGTCAGCTATCAGGTCGGTGATTGGGCTCTTCTTCGTCTTCGTCACCGGCTGGCCTCATCGCTTCCTCAGGCAGGAGGTGGCAAGCTCAAGCCACGGTTTGTCGGGCCCTACCGTGTCACTGAACTAATCAATGAGGTGGCTGTCCGACTTGCTCTTCCGGCGGGCGCACGTATCCATGATGTTTTCCATGTTGGTTTGCTCAAGAAGTTTCAAGGTACCCCGCCAGCTGCTCCTCCGCCACTACCGTTGCTACACCATGGCGCCATCAGTCCAGAGCCTGAAAAAGCGGTGCGCTACCGTTTAGCTCGCGGCGTTCCACAAGTCCTCATCCAGTGGAAGGGTTCTTCGGCTGCGTCGGCCACCTGGGAGGATACTGCGCTGTTCCGTGACAGGTTTCCAGCTTTTCAGCTCGAGGACGAGCTGAATCTCGACGGGGAGGGAGATGTCATGGTAGGACGCACATATACAAGGCGCCACAGGGCCCGTGATGTGCGCCGAGCCCATGAGCGTGCGTATGAGCGTACCAGCGCCAGTGCAGGGAGACGCGCAAGACACAAACTCTACCGGTGGTTAGTATGGAAAATAGATTAGCTTTCTATTATTACTCCTAGATGTAGGGAGATTAGTTACTTTATTTAGTTGGGCCACAGGCTATATATTCTTGTTCGGAGACTCTTTGGGATAATAAGAAATATTACCAAATATTCCCATCTCTCTCTATCTCTCTCAAGCCGGCGACCAGGGGTGAATCCTGGTCGACGAAGGACAGCGGCGTGGGGGTATAACCCTGCCGGCGACTACGGACCGCGACTACGAACTCCGCAGTCGAGGGCCGGCCACCTTGGGTCCTAACGCCCTTGACAGAGTTGGATTAAACAAGATATCCACAAGCTGGTAACTGAATTTTATTCGAACGCTTATATTCCTCCTGAAATAAATCATACTTATATCACTTTTATTCCTAAAAAGAACCAGCCCACAACACCTCAGGATTATAGACCTATTAGCCTTTGCAATATCATTAATAAAATCATTTCTAAAACCTTGGCCAATAGACTTAGGCCTCACCTTCCTAACTATGTCAGCCATGCTCAATCAGCCTTCATTGCCCATAGGCACATCTCCTCCAACATCATTATCACACAAGAGATCATCCATTCCTTTAATTTAAAAAGTTGGAGGAATCATGCTTTTCTTCTGAAAATAGATTTAGCCAAGGCCTTTGATAGACTAGAATGGTCCTTTATCTCTGCTGCTCTCCACAGGCAAGGCCTCAGTGATACTTTTATTAATCTTATTCATGCTTGCATTTCTTCTCCTACTTTGCTGCGCTAGTTAATGATGAACCTTCCACTCATTTTCACGCTCAAAGAGGCTTAAGACAGGGCTGTCCTCTTTCTCCCTACCTGTTTGTAATTGCTATTAATGAGCTATCTATAAGACTGCAGGATGCTCTACACAACAGCAACCTTTCAGGCATTTCTCTTGGTACAGGCTGCCCGGCAATCCACTCACTTTTATTTGCAGATGACCTGATCCTTTGTGGAAAGGCTTCTCTGGAGGAAGCACAAACGATAAAGGATATCCTTTATGATTTCTGTCAACAATCAGGTCAGTGTCCCAATCTCCAAAAGTCTTCCATCCTTTTCAACAAGAACGTTCCTCATAATATCAGAAGCCAAATTAAAGCTATCTTCCCTATACCTGATATGCACCCTAACACTATGCACCTTGGCCACCCAATTATTTTTAACCACAGAGATAAGAACAAGGCTTACGATTTTATCTATAACAAATTTTTCGCTAAATTTGGTTCTATTAAAGCCAACAAACTTAACCATGCGGGGCGCCTACAATATATTAAATCTGTGCTTGCCTCCATACCTATCTACTATATGTCCACGGTTCTCTTTTCTAAAACCTTTATTGAGAAAATCAACACTATTGTTAGAAGGTTTTGGTGGGCTGGAGTGCAGGAAGATGAGGTTTCTAATCCTATTGCTTATCGTTCCTGGGAAGACATCTGTAAACCTACTGAACATGGGGGGCTGGGCATAAGGGACCTCGAAACAGTGAACAAAAGTTTGATTATTCATCCAGCTTGGAATATTGCCACCTATAAAAATCCCTTCCTTGCTGACATACTAAAGGGCCAAATACTACCCTAATGAGTCTTTTTGGACTACACCTGACCGTGGATCGAGATCCATTTTTTGGTCTTCTGTTTTGCAGGTTCGCCATCACCTGACCTCCAACTCTGTCTACCAAATCCACGCTGGTAATACTTCTATCTGGTCTGCTCCTTGGACTCCAGTTTGGGATCATATTCACGATCACCTTCTTTTGCCTGTTACCACTTATCCCCTGCCAGCCAAGATTTCTGATCTTTGGATCCCTGGCACTCGCACTTGGGATCTACAGCTTCTTTCCAACACTTTTACCGAGCAAGCCATCCAGTCCATAAATACCATGCATATTGTCCACAGTGATCGGGATGATATTCTGCGTTGGACTCCTGCTAGAGACGGCCAATGCACCACCAAATCAGTCCTACAATCACCTAGCCGCCCAACAACTCACTCCTCTACCTACTCATGGCACCAGAAGCATCCACCCTAATGCCAACCGTATACTTCAAAAAGTCTGGAACACCAAAATTCTGCCTCCTTTCCTCAAGACCTTTGCCTGGAGACTCATTAGAAGGGCCATTGCTACGGCTGAACGCGCTGGTAGGTATTCTACCCACATATACTAATAAAATACACAGAAAGTAAATTCACATAAATTCTACTCATAACGATCAGCATGTAACATTAACAGTATTGTATGATAACTGCTTGAGCAACAATTAACATTAGAACTTTAGAAGTATACACAGTAAGTAAATTCACATAAATTCTACACATAATGATCAGCATGTAATATAAACGATATTATATGGTAACAGCCTGAGCAACAATTAACATTAGAAATCAGCATGAATGTAGTGTGTAGCGTGAATGTAGTGTACATGTTAACTAATAATAAGCACTAGCAATATGAGTACAAGTGAAAGGCCCAGACTAATAGTTGAAATAAAATGTAAATGCTAAACTTGCACAGCTTTGAAATAGGTATCATTACAAACTGCGACAATCAGCATCCATTCTCAAGGAGTACCTGTGTGCGGATAGGTGATAGATTTCTCACCTAGGGGTCTTGCTCCAAACCTGCAGAACATGACTAGATCACCACTAACCCAAAAGTGAAATGGATCAAACCAGTGCAATAATATGCAAAATGGCACCAAAACAAGCATGAGTAGAAATTGGATGCAGACATGGAACAAGATAGAGAAATGAGGTTCCGAAATCCTGTGGAAAATCTTTCATTAAAACATGATCATAATGCTCTCTAGTGTGCACATTCAAATAAGACAAACATGCAGTTTTCCACATTTGCACAAGAAATATGACTAATCTAGTACAGGACAACTGTGAATCTGTGATACATGCTAAAGGTCGGCAAATATTTTGGTTAAAGTGGCAAATTAAAAGTATAAACATTGAGAAACTGCAAAGCACGGGTGCCAAATAGGCAAGGAAGAACAGCTAATGGTCCAGATTATTGTATATATATGTTGTCTAGCACGCATAAGCTCTTTTATGAGAAGAGCGGTACAATAGAGAAGATAGACATACCTGTAAACCTTCAAACATTTTGACTGTGCAAGACCATCCTTCTTTTGCTGGGATCTTGAGTAACGCTCCAGATGCTTGAGAATTATGTCCCATGGTCGGAAAATGGCTCTTCTCTTAGTCAGAAAAAGGTTCATGCCAACAACGTGATCAACAAAAAGGAGTGGCCCGCCTTCCCAAACCTAATAACACAAAAAAGGTTACATGCAACAAGGGTTACAATTGAACAAAATGAAGTTGTATTGAACAAGAGTTAAAGAAAAAATGAAGAGATCAGCATTATGGCCTCTACGCATAAAAGAAATAGAATAATATGCAAGTGTACCTCTGAGGTTTTACAGTGAAGATCTTCATCATCCTCAGATTTCACTATTCAATTCCACGCTCTTGGCCATTATTTTACCAGAGACGTGACGCCCTACAGCCTACTGCAACCTTACCATGGGGCAGAGTTTCCAGTGCACGTTGAAACGGTCCAAACTGAACATCATCGTAGCCAGAGACAGCAACAACAGCAAAGTTGCGATGTAAATCAAATTCAGCCAGACACCCCATACATACGTCATCACCTTCATGGCGCACTTCAATCTACAATACGATAAGGCAAGAAATAAGTGTACAATGATCAAGTAAAAATGATTAAAGGATGATGATTGTCGGCTCCAACCTTTAAGTCATCAGAGTCTTTGTTTGTATCATTCATAGCTCTAACCAAACCTGCAGTAGTCAGAAACCTGAGGTTGTACCCCTGGCGTTCCATAGCAATGCCCGAGCATGAAAATAAGATTGTGTCTCCTACAGAAGATTGCAATTTAAATCATTTATAATTGGTGGTGTTTCAATATATATTTGTTGGGAAATTGAGAAGACTAGCAGCATATATAATCACCATCGCACAAAGCAATCGAGGCGACACTTTTAGACAAATATGATTTTACAACATCATTGAGTCCCATCTCAAACATCTTGAGTTGAGTCCTGCAGGGAAGCGACCTAGTTGAAGGTGAAAAAGATTAAGCCAGCTGTGAATAATGAAATAGCAATGTCAAACACTCTGTGTGTGTGTTGGGGGGGGGGGGGGGGGGGGGGGGGGGTGGGGGTGCTAGCAGGAAAAAAGTTCTAGCAGACCTGAAACCCACTCAATCTTGCAAGCTCTTTTGTTCCCATGAATGGTTCTAGTGAGCTCATCCCTGCCTCTCTTACCTTTCCGCATCTTTCCCAAGACTGAACCGGAACTTTCTTTTCTAATCTAAATAAAAAAAGAGGCAAAATGTTAGGTCATAAGCATATAAAACTATAACCGAGCAAGTAATCAGAAATGCTTAATAATGGCCTCAAGTCAGGCTGCTGGTCCTTGACATAAACTTGAAATACCAACAATTACAATTTTGGTTCAGTCCCCATAGAAGGTGGTCAAATAGCATCATTTCTTAGCTCAACTATCAACAATAGCATGGAGTGCTGACATGAAAAGGTCTGTGCACTGCTACAACTGATGTCTCAAAAGTATCTACCAGCTAGCTGCTACCAATTCCTTAGGTTGTGTCGAAAAGTATTTATGTATGATATTATCTTTGGAGCAAAAGCGTTACCACAAACACAACTGAAAGAGAAGAGCTCACTTAAGGCACCTCTGGTGTACCAGGGTATCTTTTACGCTGGTTGTAATATGACTTGTATGAAGGCAGTCAAACCTAAGCTTTACCTTCCATTAGACTACATGTAATATATTCTTTTCCTACTACTTAGTTTAAAACTGGCATACAAAAGCACCATTGGAGTCAAGCAGACGTATAGGTAGCCGCACAATGAAAAAATAAAATACTTACGTTTTAGATTTCTAGTCCGTTTGGCAATGCAAACATGTAGGGTTCTGTAACAGAAAAGGAAGGGGTGGGGAGGGGGACAATGGAGCCTAGTGAGAAAGAAGGTCATTCCTCTTAATATGCTGCACTGAAACAAGCTCTTGATAAGTTAAAAAAAGGATAATTATTGGAACTAATCCAAAAATGCACAAGGGTCAAGGGTATTGATGTGCCGCTGCTACTCTGGTAGCACTACGTGTATCGGAATATAAATCAAATTAGATTATTTAAGCGTTGTTCTAAACAAATATTGTACATACATTGTTGGAAGAAGTCGACCCGCTGAAGTAAAGTTCCAATTAGATGGACGCATGTAAACGGTTGGATGCACCAAGAACAAAAATCACTCCCCATACCATAAAACGTGGGGCACAAAACTGGGACTTCTGTGTTCTCTCTCCTGCCGCAAGAATTTTTGCGCTAGATCTAGGGTTAGGTGCCTGAAGTCACACAAGACTACACGAGGGAGGAAAGGATGATGAGGGCGATGCACGTACCTCGTGTCCGCCCTTAGAAGGAGCGGTGCAGATCACGGCGGCACGGCAAACCCTAGCAGGATCGCCCTGCCGTCGCTCTCCTGGAGAGAAAGAGGACGGGGAAGAGGGGACGATTGTGGGGAGTGAGGGAGGAGACGCATCCGAACTACGGACGACCCGTCTCTTGCTTTGCGGCAGGCGGCGCAGGGGCACTGTGGAACATGAACAGGCAAAAGAAGGTGATCGTGAATATGATCCCAAACTGGAGTCCAAGGAGCAGACCAGATAGAAGTATTACCAGCGTGGATTTGGTAGACATAGTTGGAGGTCAGGTGATGGCGAACCTGCAAAACAGAAGACCAAAAAATGGATCTCGATCCACGGTCAGGTGTAGTCCAAAAAGACTCATTAGGGTAGTATTTGGCCTTTAGTATGTCAGCAAGGAAGGGATTTTTATAGGTGGCAATATTCCAAGCTGGATGAATAATCAAACTTTTGTTCACTGTTTCGAGGTCCCTTATGCCCAGCCCCCCATGTTCAGTAGGTTTACAGATGTCTTCCCAGGAACGATAAGCAATAGGATTAGAAACCTCATCTTCCTGCACTCCAGCCCACCAAAACCTTCTAACAATAGTGTTGATTTTCTCAATAAAGGTTTTAGAAAAGAGAACCGTGGACATATAGTAGATAGGTATGGAGGCAAGCACATATTTAATATATTGTAGGCGCCCCGCATGGTTAAGTTTGTTGGCTTTAATAGAACCAAATTTAGCGAAAAATTTGTTATAGATAAAATCGTAAGCCTTGTTCTTATCTCTGTGGTTAAAAATAATTGGGTGGCCAAGGTGCATAGTGTTAGGGTGCATATCAGGTATAGGGAAGATAGCTTTAATTTGGCTTCTGATATTATGAGGAACGTTCTTGTTGAAAAGGATGGAAGACTTTTGGAGATTGGGACACTGACCTGATTGTTGACAGAAATCATAAAGGATATCCTTTATCGTTTGTGCTTCCTCCAGAGAAGCCTTTCCACAAAGGATCAGGTCATCTGCAAATAAAAGTGAGTGGATTGCCGGGCAGCCTGTACCAAGAGAAATGCCTGAAAGGTTGCTGTTGTGTAGAGCATCCTGCAGTCTTATAGATAGCTCATTAATAGCAATTACAAACAGGTAGGGAGAAAGAGGACAGCCCTGTCTTAAGCCTCTTTGAGCGTGAAAATGAGTGGAAGGTTCATCATTAACTAGCACAGCAAAAGTAGGAGAAGAAATGCAAGCATGAATAAGATTAATAAAAGTATCACTGAGGCCTTGCCTGTGGAGAGCAGCAGAGATAAAGGACCATTCTAGTCTATCAAAGGCCTTGGCTAAATCTATTTTCAGAAGAAAAGCATGATTCCTCCAACTTTTTAAATTAAAGGAATGGATGATCTCTTGTGTGATAATGATGTTGGAGGAGATGTGCCTATGGGCAATGAAGGCTGATTGAGCATGGCTGACATAGTTAGGAAGGTGAGGCCTAAGTCTATTGGCCAAGGTTTTAGAAATGATTTTATTAATGATATTGCAAAGGCTAATAGGTCTATAATCCTGAGGTGTTGTGGCCTGATTCTTTTTAGGAATAAAAGTGATATAAGTATGATTTATTTCAGGAGGAATATAAGCGTTCGAATAAAATTCAGTTACCAGCTTGTGGATATCTTGTTTAATCCAACTCCATGCTGATTTGTAGAAGGCTGCGTTCAAGCCATCAGGTCCAGGTGCTGCATTGCTTCTCATCTGCTTTATAAGATCATGTAATTCATTCAAGTCAGGAACCGAGTTAGTGTACCTGTAGAGTTCACTGTGTAGTAAATCTTCATTTTCTTGCACTGTGTCCTGGTAGCTGTGGATAGCATTCTGCAGGTGGTTGGAATCGTGGGTGCTGGGGTATGAGGCATTAGGGGCTTGCGAGCAGTCCTGAGTAGTAGGGCTGGTACTATGGGTAACAGCAGTAGAAGTGGTAGGAACATGGGACATGGGGGTGACTAAATGGTAATGGCCACGGTGAGCAGGCACATGATTCTCATAGTGGGTAGCATTGTTGTCCGTGGGTAAGTGGTTAGGATTCTGAGAGGTGAAAATAGTAGTGAAGTAGTGAACTAAAGTATCAGAAAGTTGATCAGGGGTAGTTGAGTGAGAACCATCAGGATTGATGAGACGAGTAATTCTGTTCTTCGGATTCCTCTTGACAATGGCCTGGTAGAAGAAGGAAGTATTTCTGTCTCCCATAACAGCCCACTTCTTTTTGGCTCGCTGTATGTGGTAGGTTTCTTCCTTGGCAAGGAGGCTTTGGTGCTTTTCAGTAAGCTGCTTTTGGAGGGACTGGTTCTGTTGGGAGGGGTGGATGTTTTGCTGGGCGAGGAGTTGGGCTTCAATTTGGGTGAGAAGATCATTGTTTCTGGGTTTTTTCCTTCTCCAAGTTCTCAGGTCGGCAGCCAGGTAGCCGGTTTTTTGAGCAAAAGTGCGAGCTGAAGAGGGGAGCCAACTTTGCCGGGCGACCTCATGGTATTCCTGTTCCATCAACCACCAATTTTCAAATCTAAAAGGTTTGTTAGTACGAACACGTTGTGAATTAAGAACCGCCAGGATAGGAGCATGATCGCTGTACTGCATAGGGAGATGGTAGATGGTTGTAGTCGGGAACGCCATGCACCATTCTGCATTGCCTAAGCATCTATCAAGACGTTCATAAGTTGGAACAGAGGAAAAGCGCTTGTTAGTCCAGGTATAGGCATGGCCCACTATATCCGAGATCAATAAAACCACATTGCTTAACAGACGCACAGAACTCATTTATACGATTGACATTAGCCCTAGTGGGACCTAATTTTTCATTAGCATTCATCAATTCGTTAAGATCCCCCATGCAAAATATAGACAAGTTACTGTTTTGTACAACAAAGTCCAGAACATGTTCCCAGATAACAGAGGTAGAGCGGTGATTAGGGTCTCCATAGATACGCACTAAACCATACTGTTTGTTACAAAGTTTTATTTCTGCATAGGGCAAAGATGAAGTTGTGACTATGATCAACGATAGTGATATCAACTTCATGACCCCAAATCAGCCAAAGGCCACCTGACTGGCCTTGAGCTGGAACAACAAATGCATCATTAAGGTTGAAGTGGTTTTTAATAGCAGTTTTAGTGATTGTGGAGTTCCTGGTTTCTGAAATAAAACATACCTGAGCTTTAGTCGAACCCAACAGGCGGGAAAGATGCGCCATGGTGGAACTGCGAAGGCTCCCGCCTGAGCCTCGGCAGTTCCAGGCGAGGTGTGTCATGGCGCCGGTGACGCCCTGTCGGCCGGCGCCGGAGCCTGTACGCGATTGCCATGTAGCCGTCGAGGATAAGTGCCGCCAGCATCAGGCTGGCCTTGATCATCACCACCACCTTGATCGTGAGCATGAAGCGGCGCCCTAGTGTCTTGAAGGTAGAGGCGGGCCTGGGTGTTGCTGTGGTGGACGGCAAGATCTAAGCTCTGCGCCTCAGCAGTCGGGGGCGGGCCAGAGCGCAGCGCCTTTCCCAAAGGATTGCCACGAGAGCAGCCACTAGAAGTGCAGTAAAAGTTCGGAGAGGATGGTTCAGAATGTCGTTGTTCTCTATCTTGTTCCCCAGCTGAAATCATCCTCCTAGCACGGCAGCTGAAATCTCCATGGCCTGTGGGACCCCCCAAATCCCAGCGACTATGCCGATCGCGAGCTCTGTCACGTGCCGTAGGGGATCTAGAGCGACGGGATCCACCGGAAACCGCCAAGATGGCATCGTGGTGGCTCCCGGTAGCCCCGACTGCATTTCCCAGTGGATCAGCCACTAACAGCAATAGGTTGAACGGAGTGGAGAGCGAAGCTTTATGCTGGCGACTGGAACTTGGCGTGGCGCGAGGGACCGACACTTGGAGAGCCTCAAGTGACCTCACCATCTCGATTTCCTCTGGTGTGGAGGCATGTGTGGAAAGGGCCGTGGAGCGAGGCGGCGGTGGTTGCGTGGCGGCGTGGGTGGGCGGTGTATTGAAAGTTGACTTCCATTCCCTCATGTTGGATCCATTTTTTTTCTCAACATGATTGTTGAAAGAATTTACTCCGGCTTTTTGTGGACGTTGCCGCCACTGGCACTACTTGCTGCAGCCATCAACCGTGGCTCTACTTGCCCAATGGGATGGACAGGGACGGGCACCCCTGCCCTTCCTATCGTTGGCTGTGGTCCCACCCACGTGCTGTGGGGGTGGTGGCCAGCCAGATAAGGCAGAGCGCCCTCTCGGCTGCTCTCCCTCTCGGCCACATTTCAGAGAAAAGAAACAGAGCCCCCTCTACTCTCTTCTTCCTCCCTTGCAAACCCTAGGAAGAAAAGCTCTCTCCTCCCTCTCTCACTCCATTGATTTGAGCCCCAATCAAGTGAGAGAGCAAGCTCTAGAGATCGATTTGAGAGCTCCAAGAGGATCTCCTCCCTTTCCTCTCCCTCTCCATGGTTGGTAATCTTTGGTGAGAGGATTTGGGAACCTAGTGTTCATGTGCATTTGTGATTCATATTTGTGGCACTAGGTAGTGATTGCAATTGTGGTATTCTTATTACTCTTGGTGATTGCCATCACCTAGACGGTTGGTGTTGGATTGATTGGTGAGGGGATTTGGTGATTGTGTCCGCCCCCGATCAAGAGGTGATTTGTGAGGGGTTGTTGTGGTTCCCCGGCGGAGTGCCAAATTCCAACTCTAGTGGATTGCTCATGTCATTCAACTCCTCACCATTGGTAGGTTCTTGTGGGGCCTTTGAGAGGCTCGGTGTGTGATACCGATTAGCCACCGAACCACATGGTGTAGCGGGACACAACGGGGACTAGCTTGCCAGCAAGCAAGTGAACCTCGGGAGAAAAATCAATGGTGTCATATTTGTCTCCCGGTGGATTTGGATTGATTGATATATATTGTGTTGGAATTAATTATTTGGTGATTGGTATCATCCTCTACATTTCACCGTCGGTACTTGAAATTAATTCCCCTCTCTCATACTTGTAATATATCTTGTGTAGTTGTAGTGGTAGATATCAAGTAGAGTAGCATAGCTTTATTAGTTGATCTAGTTTGCTCTCTAGCTTGCTCACTAGTGTTAAATTAAAGACATAGCAATTGTGTGCCATAGAGACTATAATTATTAGAATTGCAATAGGTGGCTTGTCTAATAATTAGAGCTAGAGCAAACCACATTTATCGCCTTTTGTGTTACTAATAAATTGCTCTAGTTTCTTGTAGATTTTAAAATTAGGCTATTCACCCCCCTCTAGCCAATTAGGACCTTTCAAGTGGTATCGAAGCAGTGGTCACCATTTTTAGCAAGGATTAACACCCTTCGGTGCAAAATATGGCTCAAGTTGTGTTCAACCATGTTGGGGGCAAACCACCTTTCTTTGATGGCACAAGTTCTTTTGATTATTGGAAGAGAAAGATGAAGATGTACCTTGGCTCAATCAATGGGAGAGTTTGGGAGGTCACCGAACATGATTATGCTATTCTTGATCCCGAACATCTCACCGATAATGATAGAGCAAACAAGCAATGCAATGTCATGGCCACCAACACTATCTACAATGGCATTGATTCAAAAGTATTTGAAGGCATCAAGGATCTTGAGCTAGCAAGTTAAGTTTGGACAAGGTTATGTGAAACATATGAGGGCACTAAGGTTGTTAAGAGCCAAGCTCTACATGCTCAAGAGTGAATATGAGAACTTCAAGATGAAGGATGAGACCGCCACGGGCCGGTGAACCGGAGGGAAAATGTGGTGCGCACGTTGTTCAAGCTCGACCTCAGCTCGCTCTAGTGGACCGAGGCGTCGATGCACCCAGACGCGCCGATGGATCCCAACGCAGCATTCACCGTCGGACAGGACAGGATCTACGCCGTCGAGATGTTCAGGATCTTCAGCAAGGTGCTCGATTTCGCTGCGGCTCTGTCTGGATCAGGCGACGTCAGAAGAGGAGGCAGGCTCCAGCGGGGAAGGTATCTGTTCACCGTCCGACAATTAGGACTCCAAACAATGGTGCGAAGATGGAGACGCTGACAGTGGGGTGAAGCTGTCAGAGTAATTAGAAGAAGGTTGCATCGCCACCAAGGCTACCTCATGGGGTAACGGTTGTTGCGTGTTGTTGCGTGTGTTGGGTTTGGCCAGGTATAAAGGCCCTGTAATGAACTCATGAAAAGGCTATCGAAGAACAGAAACACAAACTCTGAACCCTCTGTTCCCTTCCCAACCTAAACTACTGCTCTTGCTTCCTACCCTGAATTCCAATTTCTCCCCAAATTCCCTTCAGTTATCTGACGATTCCTTCGTGGATCATCACAATTGGTATCAGCTCGCTGTGAATCACCCGTCCTGGTCGTAATTCCCGTCGGCATCCAGCTGAGCTGAGGTTGAATAGACTGGTGACGAACGCAGATCGTTGGAAGCAAGGATCGTGAGGCTGGCGCCGAAGCGAGGATCGAAATTTCAAACCGAGATGTCGAAGTCGATAGAGGTGTCGACCCAATTTGAGACGATGATGAAGCAATTTGTGGGGTTTCAAAGCATGATGCAGTCATCCCTAGACGCGCTCGACGCCGTGGGAACTTGGCAAGCGGGCGCGGACAAGGTGCTCGGAGAATTGCTTGAGGGAGCCGACGGTGCGGCCACATCCCTCGTCGCCGTCTCCAAGCGGGTTGATCTCACCGCAAATCGAGTTGATTCGAACGAGGCGTGGTTGACGTTGGCTCCGGCTGGCACTCCGCTTCTGATAGGACTGAAGGTGGGGGATCTCAACCTTCCACCTGGATCGTCCTCATCCTCTCCGGCTAAGGATGGAGACCCGCCCGTTGTTGGGCTCGGCGAGCACTGTGGCGGTGTCCTTGGACCCCGGTCACAAGACTTTGATAAGGGTACGTTCCCCTTTCCAAATCCACCACCCTTGTCAAAGGAGCTCAAGAAGTTTTGATGCCTTGTCAGGTGATAGAGGGCTCGCTGTGCTGGAGTATCAGAGTTATCCTTTGAGAAGCTCGCTCAGGGGGTTGTTGCCTGTACAACCATGCATATGATGATACCTTATTTGTGAATCTTATTGTGACAGGGTTGAAAAGATGAGATTCCGCTCGGTCATAGACTCTGCACATGCCCACCCGGATGTTGTTGACCACTGCTAGTGCACTTGTGCCTCATTCAGGAGAGTTGGCATAGGTCGGCTCCTTTTTGGTGGCAAGGAGTTCAGAAATAATTGGAAGACAATGCAGACAAGCCCGCAGGGGGGTGGAAACTGATAAGGGAAAGACTGTTCAGGCAAAGGAATCCGATGGGCCAAAATTGTCAGCTCTCTGGGACTTTCGAGAAGAACGGGCTGTGCCTTCAAGTGTGGGCAAGTGCGAGAGCTAATCATAAGTGTCCTGAACAGATTCCATTGCATGTCCTGGAATGAAATTCTTGATGCTTTAGAGGAAGGTGATTGTGCTGAGTCTGATGATTCTAAAAAGTTGAAGGAGATGAGGATATAGTGTTAGCAATTGGGCAACCCAAAGATTTAGCTCCTTCTCGCAGAAAGACCCTGAAGATTTGTGGCAGAGTGGGCAAGTTAGATGTCCTTATTCTCATTGACTCTGGTAGTGTGGGGACATTTATCAGTGAGCAGTTAGCAGCTCAGCTACAGGTGGATGCAGTAGAATGTGCTCCAACTTCAGTTTATTGGCTGCAGATGGAGGACCTATGGTGTGTACTCACAAAGTGATAGATTTGCCATGGTCAGCTCAAGGCTACTCTTTCACTTCTACTGCAGGCATTCTGCCCCTCAGGTGTTTTGACATGATCTTGGGTAGGACTGGCTTGAGGAGTGTAGCCCTATGTGGATTCACTGGGCACAAAAGTTGATGAAGTTCACGTAGCTGAGTTTGCAACAAGATTTGACCAAGGTGCAACGCAGCTGAGTGCAGCTGGTCTCAAAGGCTTACTCACATCTATTGGAAGCTTATGATGATGTGTTTCAGACACCTACATCTTTGCCCCCATCAAGACCATTTGACCACAATATCCAATTGATTCCTGGAGCACAACCTATCAATGTGGGACACTATAGGTACTCACCAACTCAAAAGGATGAGATTGAGAGCAAGTTGCTGAAATGTTACAGAATGGCATTATTAAATCTAGCAGCAGCACATATGCTTCTCCTGTCTTGCTGGTCAGAAAGAAAGATGCTACATGGAGATTTGTGTTGATTATAGGCACCTTAATGCTCAAACTGTGAAAAACAAACATCCCATGCCAATTGTGGAAGAGTTGATTGATGAGCTAGCTGGTGCACAGTGGTTCTCTAAGCTAGATTTTCGAGCAGGTTACCATCAAATTTGCATCAATCCTGATGGTACTCACAAAATATCTTTTAAGACACAGTGGGTTGTTTGAGTTTCTTGTGATGCCCTTTGGCCTCACCAATGCACCTGCTACCTTTGATCATGAATTTTATTTTTGCTCATTTGCTCAGAAAAGGCATATTGGTGTTCATGGATGACATTTTGATTTACTCTAATACCCTGGCTGAGCATTTGCAATTATTGCAGCAAGTGTTTGACATATTGAGGTCTCATCAGTTGTATCTCAAGAAGTCTAAATGTTCATTTGTCCAGCAACAAGTGGAGTACTTGGGCCATATCATTTCTGGGCAAGGGGTAGCTACTGAACCATAAAAAATCTCTGCAGTTCAGAATTGGCAACAACCCAGAAATGTCAAGGAATTGAGAGGATTTCTGGGGCTTACTGGTTACTACAGAAAATTCATTCGACGCTATGGTATGATTAGTAGGCCACTAACTGAAATGCTAAAAAAAAGGAACTCCTTATGTATGGACATCTGTGACTGATACTGCATTTCAGCAACTAAGCAAGCCCTTGTCCAAGCTCTAGTACTGGCCATACCTGACTTCAGTAAGCAGTTTGTAGTAGAAACTGGTGCCAGTGACCTTGGCTTTGGTGCTGTCCTTATGCAAGAAGGACACCCAGTTGCCTACCTAAGCAAGCCAGTGTCTGGTAAGAATAAAGGGCTCTCCACATATGAGAAAGAGTGTATGGCCATCATCTTAGCAGTGGGGAAGTGGAGGGCATATTTGCAGCAAGGAGTTTATCATTCGGACTGATCACAGGAGTCTATTGCATTTGACTGAGCAAAGAGTAGCCACTAAGTTACAGCACAAGGCCCTACTCAAACTTATGATCTACAATTCAAAATTGTCTACAAGCAGGGGCCCACTAACATGGCAGCTGATGCTCTGTCACGTTGTCATTCTGAGGAGAATATTTCAGCAATGTCTTCATACAGACCATTCTGGCTATCTCGACTAAAAGAAGGGTATCAGTATGATCCTCAATCTGTTGAGTTGTTGAAGGAGTTAGCATCCATGGATGCAGTTGGGGATTTCACATTACAAGATGGCATTATCAATACCAGGACAAGGTTATGGTTGGCGCAATAACATCTTGGCTCAAAACCATGTTTTACAGGCAGTCCATAGTTTAGGAGTTGGAGGTCATTCAGGAGTGACTGCTACCTATCACAGGATCAAGCAGATATTTCACTAGCCTGGTATGAAAAGTGCATTCAAGACTATGTTTGCCAGGCATGTGCTGTTTGTCAACAGGCTAAAGTGGAACACAAGAAACTACCAGGACCTGCTACAACCTTTGCCTGCTCCAGAGCAAGCTTGGAACACTGTGTGCTTGGACTTGTGGAAGGCTTACCAAAGTCCAACCGATTTGATACTATACTGGTGGGTTGTGGACAAGTTCTCTAAGTATGGGGGCATTTTATTCCATTGGCCCATCCTTTTACATCACTTCAAGTGGCGCAAGCATTTATGGATAATGTTTATAAGCTTCATGGTTTGCCTCAGCACATTCATTCTCTGACAGAGACCGTATATTCACTAGTGCACTCTGGGCAGCAATTGTTACACGAATCTGATACTCAGCTGCTCATGAGCTCAAGTTATCATCCACAGACGGATTGACTAACAGAATGCCTGAATCAATGCGTGGAAGCTTTCTTGCGTTGCAGTGTGCATTCTTGTCCAAGACAATGGCACAAGTGGCTCCCTATTGCAGAATACTGGTACAACACCTGGTTTCATTCAGCCACTGGTCATTCTCCATTTGAAGTCCTCTATGGTCATTCTCCAAGGCACTTTGGCATCTCTGATGATATTCAGTCCCATGCTCCAGATTTAGACCAATGGTTGCTTGAGCACAGGCTCTTGGAGGATTTGGTTAAGCATCAGTTGGCTCATGCCAATAGTGTACAAAGCACCAGGCCGATAAACATCGTCGGGAGAAGGAATTCTTGGTGGGTGACAAAGTGTATCTGCGTTTGCAGCAGTATATACAATCACCAGTGGCCCCCCAAAGCAATCAGAAGCTTAGTTACAGATACTTTAGGCCATTTGAGATCCTAGCTCGAGTTGGTGCTATGGCTTATCGTCTGGATCTACCTGAAGCTTGTCGAATTCACCCTGTGGTTCATGTGTCATAGCTCGAGGCTCATGTGCCACCACAAGTTCAGGTACGAGGAGGATATTCAAGATGTGCCCACTGAACCTCAAACACAGTGTTCAACCTTTACAGTTCAGAAGCTCTCGTATTGTTCAGGCAGGAGCTACCTCTATCTGTCAGATCCAAGTTCAGTGGGATTGTTCGGCTTCAATGCTGAACATGAGAAGAGGCAACTGACTGCATCGGCGTTTTCCACAATGCTCAGCTTGGGTCAAGCTGAATTTCAAGGAAAGGGGAATGTCAGGATCGAGAGTGAGTCAGAAGAGGACGCATGCTCCAGCTGGGAAGGTATCTGTTCACCGTCCGGACAATGGGCCCTCCAAACCAACGGCGCAAAGATGGAGACGCTGGACAGTGGGGTGAAGTGTCAGAGTAATTAGAAGAAGGTTGCAGTCGCCGCCAAGGCTACCTCGCGGGGGTAACGTGTAGTTTGAAATACTAGTAATTTATATAGACCAATTTGTCTGTGATTTATGCATGAACTGAGTTGTAGGAACACTTAAATATCTACTACAAAATTAATACTTCCACAACATTTCGTCTGTATGAAACCTTAAAATACATTGATGCTGCACATAGTAGACTGCCACAGAATGATCAGAGAAACTAGATTTTCAGGGGTTACTAAATAAGAAAATTTATCAAATGAAACCAAATTCAGAGCTATGAATAATCATCCTTGTCTACAAGAGGCAAACCCTCCCTCCTATCACTGTTATTATACAACAGTGCAGAGCACAAACACCTTAAAATTCCCAAATAAATATTAGGTTCCAAGTATTAAGCCCTACTCAAAGTTTCTGGTACTCTAAATGCGTGCAGAGACTGCATCAATTGGGAAAAAAAATGAATCATAAATGTAGATTAAGCTCATGGAAAGGAAGAACAGGAATCAGACACAACAAATTAGGACAAAAATCTAGATCCAATCCCACTTGCGCCAGCAACGGAGCAACATCATAATAATTGAAAGACATGAGGGTGGAGAGGCACCTTAAGTGCGAGAGGAGCTAACAGAAACCTAATTCAAAGAAATCCAACTATTGAGTTGAGGAACTATGAGCTGCAGATGGAGGTGGATGCTTGGTGGCTATTGTTACAGGCAAAGAACCTCCTACAGGTGGAAGAAAATCAGAAATTACTGTGGAAAAATAAAATCCCACACGTAGAAGAAAATTAGAAATTAAACCACTACGCCAAGGTGAGGTCCCGATACCTGGAGGGGATGTGGCAGCTTTGCTCGGCGTTGAACGTCTTCTGGCCACGACGTGGACTTACAGCGCGCTGCGGCTGCCGGACCCCACTGGCTGTGCAAATCTGATTCTCCAAGACCCTCATGCAGCGCTGCAGTAGACCATGCACAACGCAAACATAAGTAATTCCTAGATTGATTCAGCAAAAAGTGGAGCCATGTAGTATGAAATGATCCTGAATCCAATCTGTAAGCAATGCACCGTACATCAACACTGTAATCGTAAGGGATTCCAAGCCGTAAACACAAGATAAATTTGGGGATAGTACAGGTTACTAATGATTTAAGGATCAAATTTTTTGACTATATGAAGCATGATCCAACAATAGGAGCACCTCAAAATTATAGCTTTTTGCATGACTGGGTACCATTTTACTAGTTCTCCCCAACAAAAGGATAAACTTCCAACTAAAACAGGAAAACAGACCTAGCTCAAACTCACCTCTATGCTTACGGCTAAGTTTATTGAGGTCCATGAGCACCTGGAGGTGCAGCAAAAAATGCTTGGGGCCACTCCTGTGCCAAATCAGTGGACAGTGACACCATAGAGATAGCCCTAGCCATCACAAAGACACCACATAAGTCTAGGTCGGAATCAACATGCACCACGTATTTCTTTAAGGCATGCGGACATGTGAACTTCAAGCCGGTTTTTATTCCTGGTCAAACAAAACCATAATGCGGTAGATATAGAAAAACATGCAACTGACAGATAATTCGTCCAGACCCGGTCATCGTATCCATCTAATCACTTTTTTGTCATCATAATTCCATAAAATTTTATCTCTCAACCACAAATGCTGTTTCCAATTATGACCAAAATTATTCTAAATCACAAACATTCATTTCGTAGACCATAACTATTATGTTAGTTGGATCATCTGTACAAGTTTGCTCCATCACTAATGATCATGATATTCATGATTCCAGAAACATCTTTAATATCAAAAGCAATTCATGATGCCAGTACAACAAAATTCTCATTTATATGAACATATAATATGATAAAAGAATAATGTCACGTGAACACAAAAAAATCATTACAAACAAAATTATAGTCAAGGAAAAGGATCAGTATAACATTATGTCTCTGTACATTCCAAATTTCTAAAATGGAACAGGAAGTGATACCACCTCCGAATTTCACAGCTGGCAGGAAACATATAGAGTAGTGCAATCCTATGGCCGTTCATAACTGGTAAATTTAGAGAGGATGAGTACATATTCAAAAAAGAAAGAAGGATCATTACAACCTGAACTACAGTAATCAATATCTTTTGTCTAGTCATGTTTTAAAATAATTATTACCCTACATTGCTAAGATACAGGCCATTCTAAATTGTAAAGGAATTAGCTAAAAACTAGGTTACATGAACAAAATTAGGTAGAGAAGAAAAAAGAATCCATATATGCCTAGAACTAGAACATTGACACATGCAAAGCCTTTTAACTAAAGCATGACCCATCTAGTAAAAAGCAAAAAGGAATTAGAGGGAACCAAAGTTATTCCTACCTTTAGGCATCCTGTAGTCTCCGTGGAACCAAATGGGAATTGTTGTGTAGTCTGCAACTACAAAAAATTCTTATAAATAAAAATTTTCATATTGGTTTGGTCGCTTCATCCATAGTTTGAACAACCAAAATAATAGCACTCATAATCTGATGAAACAAACATACATTTGACAAAAAAGACAAATAAAAAACAAAAAGTATCGGGGCATTTCTCTATAAACAAAACAACAAATTATCAATTGGCAGATAAAAAAATGAGGGGATGAAGAGTCAGACATTGCCTTGGGCTTGATTAACGATCTGGTCTCAGTTATTCTCCTCCGGATCAAACATGCCTGTGTCCACCTCTAATATCAGCTAAGGCAGAGGAACTGCAATAGCTGAGATTTTAGGGCCACGATCCAACCCATTCTGAAGTTAGGGAAGAGGACCGGTCAAGCTGCTTACCAGTGGCGCAGGAGAAAGAACTGCCAAGATGGGCGTCGACGCCATGAAGCCTCGGCCACGACATCATGCATCGCAAGGAGGACGGAGATCTGACGCAGGGCCGCTCTCCGCTCCTCAACGGGGTTCATCAGGCGCGATGGTAAGGGCATGGGTCTGCGCCGTGGTCACCATCATGAACTCCGTGCACGAGGGGCCGGGCTGGGCAGAGAGCGGGTAACGGTTGCAGTCGAATCCACGATCTCAGTCATGGCACGGCGGGGCGGGACGCTAGCGCACGGTGGGGTGGGACGCTAGCGCACGGTGAGGCGGGACGGCGGGGCACGCCGGCCAAGAATGGCACGGTGAGGCGCTAAGCGGCGGTAGGGTGAGGTAGCGAACGGGTGGCGCCAGCGGGGGTGAGGGATCCAAGAGCCAGATCGAGCGGACCGGACCTATGAAAAAATGAAACCGCAAAAAACGTGGGGGTGGAGCTCTTGAGCTGAGATGCCGCTGGCCGAATGAAGTGGGCTGGGCCTACGAGCCTCAGGCCCAAACGGGTGTCCTTCTTGCATAAGGACAGCACCAAAGCCAAGGTCACTGGCACCAGTTTCTACTACAAACTGCTTACTGAAGTCAGTATGGCCCAGTACTAGAGCTTGGACAAGGGCTTGCTTTAGTTGTGCTGAAATGCAGTATCGTCACAGATGTCCATACATAAGGAGTTCCTTTTTTTAGCATTTCAGTTAGTGGCCTACTAATCATACCATAGCGTCGAATGAATTTTCTGTAGTAACCAGTAAGCCCCAGAAATCCTCTCAATTCCTTGACATTTCTGGGTTGTGGCCAATTCTGAACTGCAGAGATTTTTTATGGTTCAGTAGCTACCCCTTGCCCAGAAATGATATGGCCCAAGTACTCCACTTGTTGCTGGACAAATGAACATTTAGACTTTTGAGATACAACTGATGAGACCTCAATATGTCAAACACTTGCTGCAATAATTGCAAATGCTCAACCAGGGTATTAGAGTAAATCAAAATGTCATCCATGAACACCAATATGCCTTTTCTGAGCAAATGAGCAAAAATAAAATTCATGATCAAAGGTAGCAGGTGCATTGGTGAGGCCAAAGGGCATCACAAGAAACTCAAACAACCCACTGTGTCTTAAAAGATATTTTGTGAGTACCATCAGGATTGATGCAAATTTGATGGTAACCTGCTCGAAAATCTAGCTTAGAGAACCACTGTGCCCCAGCTAGCTCATCAATCAACTCTTCCACAATTGGCATGGGATGTTTTTTTTCACAGTTTGAGCATTAAGGTGCCTATAATCAACACAAAATCTCCATGTAGCATCTTTCTTTCTGACCAGCAAGACAAGAGAAGCATATGGGCTATTGCTAGATTTAATAATGCCATTCTGTAACATTTCGGCAACTTGCTTCTCAATCTCATCCTTTTGAGTTGGTGAGTACCTATAGGGTCCCACTTGATAGGTTGTGCTCCAGGAATCAATTGGATATTGTGGTCAAATGGTCTTGATGGGGGGCAGAGATGTAGGTGTCTGAAACACATCATCATAAGCTTCCAACAGATGTTGTAGCTCCTTTGACAAAGCACAGTATCAGGCCCCCAAATGGCCAAAACACCAAACACAAAAACGAGTACACCCCTACGAGTCACGGAAGCATGAGCTGACAGGCATGGACTTTAAACAGCCATTTGAACTGAACCACATATAAGTGAGTCACAGACTGTCTTCTGAGTAAGCCTTTGAGACCAGCTGCACTCAGCTGCATGCACTTGGTAAATCTTGTTGCAAACTCAGCTGCGTGAACTTCATCAACTTTTGTGCCCAGTGAATCCACATAGGGCTACACCTCAAGCCAGTCCTACCCCAAGATCATGTCAAAACACCTAAGGGGCAGAATGCCTGCAGTAGAAGTGAAAGAGTAGCCTTGAGCTGACCATGGCAAATCTATCACTTTGTGAGTACACACCATAGGTCCTCCATCTACAGCCATAAACTGAGTTGGAGCACATTCTACTGCATCCACTTGTAGCTGAGCTGCTAACTGCTCACTGATAAATGTCCCCACACTACCAGAGTCAATGAGAATAAGGACATCTAACTTGCCCACTCTGCCACAAATCTTCAGGGTCTTTCTACGAGGAGCTAAATCTTTGGGTTGCCCAATTGCTAACACTATATCCTCATCTCCTTCAACTTTTTTAGAATAATCAGACTCAGCACAATCACCTTCCTCTAAAGCATCAAGAATTTCTTCCAGGACATGCAATGGAATCTGTTTAGGACACTTATGATTAGCTCTCCACTTGCCCCACACTTGAAGCACAGCCCTTTCTTCCTACAAAAGTCCTAGAGAGCTGACAATTTGCCATCGGATTCCTTTGCCTGAACAGTCTTGCCCTTATCAGTTTCCACCCCCTTCGGCTTGTCTGCATTTGTCTTCCAATTATTTCTGAACTCCTTGCCACCAAAAAGAGACCGACCCTATGCCAACTCCTCCTGAATGAGCACAAGTGCACTAGCAGTGTCAACATCCTTGGGCCTGTGCAGAGCTATGACCGAGCGAATCTCATCTTTCAACCCTGTCACAAAATGATTCACAAAATAATATCATCATAGGCATGGTTGTATAGCAACAACCCCTGAGCGAGCTTCTCAAAGGATAACTGATACTCCATCACCGAGCCCTTCTGCCTGACACATCAAACTTCTTGAGCAACAACTGATACTGATTTTTGTCAAATTTCTCCATCACCATCTCAACCAGCTTGGCCTAGTCCGTGATCCGCCCTTTTCTCTGAATAGTTTGCAACTACATTGCTGCTGCTCCCTTGAAGTTCAGGGTAGCGAAACAGAGTCTTCAGCGCCGGGTCACCGCATACAGCTCGAAGAACACCTCGCATTGATCATGCCAAAAATGAGGATAGTCCCCGTCAAATTTCGAAAACACCATTTTGGGGAAAGGCGGTGAACGATTATAAGCAGGGTATTCTCATCGATTGGAGCCAAGGGTGGTGGATTTGGTAAGGGGAACGTACCCTTATCAAAGTCTTGTGACCGGGGTCCAAGGACACCGCCACAGTGCTTGCCGAGCCCAACAACGGGGGTTCTCGTCCTTAGCCGAGAGGATGAGGACGATCTATGCGGAAGGTTGAGATCCCCCACCTTCAGTCTGTCAGAAGTGGAGTGCCAGCGGAGCCAACGTCAACCATGCCTCGTTCGAATCGACTCGATTTGCGGTGAGATCAACCCGCTTGGAGACGGCGACGAGGGATGTGGCCGCACCGTCGGCTCTCTCAAGCAATTCTCCAAGCACCTTGTCCGCCCCGCTTGCCAAGTTCCCACGGCGTCGAGCGCGCCTAGGGATGACTGCATCATGCTTTGAAACCCCACAAACTGCTTCATCATCGTCTCAAATTGGGTCGACAACTCCATCGACTTCGACATCTCCATTTGAAATTTCAATCCTCGCTTCGGCGCCAGCCTCATGATCCTTGCTTCCAACGATCTGCATTCGTCACCAGTCTATTCAACCTCGGCACGGCTGGATGCCGACGAGAATTACGACTAGGACGGGTGATTCACAGCGAGCTGATACCAATTGTGATGATCCACGAAGGAATCGTCAGATAACTGAAGGGAATTTGGGGAGAAATTGGAATTCAGGGTAGGAAGCAAGAGCAGCAGTTTAGGTTGGGAAGGGAACAGAGGGTTCAGAGTTCATGTTTCTGTTCTTCGATAGCCTTTTCATGAGTTCATTATAGGGCCTTTATACCTAGCCAAACCCAACACACGCAACAACACGCGACAACTGTTACCCGTGAGGTAGCCTTGGTGGCGATGCAACCTTCTTCTAATTACTGACAGCTTCACCCCACTGTCAGCGTCTCCATCTTCGCGCCGTTGTTTGGAGTCCTAATTGTCGGACGGTGAACAGATACCTTCCCCGCTGGAGCCTGCCTCCTCTTCTGACGTTGCCCGATCCAGACAAGCCGCAGCGAAATCGAGCACCTTGCCGAAGATCCTGAACATCTCGACGGCGTAGATCCTGTCTGTCCGACGGCGAACACCGCGTTGGGATCCATCGGCGTCCGGGTGCGCCGACGCCTCGGTCCACTAGAGCGAGCTAAGGTCGAGCTTGAACAACGTGCGCACCACATTTTCCCTCCGGTTCACCGGCCCGTGGCGGTCTCATCCTTCATCTTGAAGTTCTCATATTCACTCTTGAGCATGTAGAGCTTGGCTCTTAACAACCTTAGTGCCCTCATATGTTTCACATAACCTTGTCCAAACTTAACTTGCTAGCTCAAGATCCTTGATGCCTTCAAATACTTTTGAATCAATGCCATTGTAGATAGTGTTGATGGCCATGACATTGCATTGCTTGTTTGCTCTATCATTATCGGTGAGATGTTCGGGATCAAGAATAGCATAATCATGTTCGATGACCTCCCAAACTCTCCCATTGATTGAGCCAAGGTACATCTTCATCTTTCTCTTCCAATAATCAAAAGAACTTGTGCCATCAAAGAAAGGCGGTTTGCCCCCAACATGGTTGAACACAACTTGAGCCATATTTTGCACCGAAGGGTGTTAATCCTTGCTAAAAATGGTGACCACTGCTTCGATACCACTTGAAAGGTCCTAATTGGCTAGAGGGGGGTGAATAGCCTAATTTTAAAATCTACAAGAAACTAGAGCAATTTATTAGTAACTCAAAATGCGATAAATGCGGTTTGCTCTAGCTCTAATTATTAGACAAGCCACCTATTGCAATTCTAATAATTATAGTCTCTATGGCACACAATTGCTATGTCTTTAATTTAACACTAGTGAGCAAGCTAGAGAGCTAACTAGATCAACTAATAAAGCTATGCTACTCTACTTGCTATCTACCACTACAACTACACAAGATATATTACAAGTATGAGAGAGGGGAATTAATTTCAATACCAACAAGGTGAAATGTAGAGGATGATGCCAATCACCAAATAATTAATTCCAACACAATATATATCAATCAATCCAAATCCACCGGGAGACAAATATGACACCATTGATTTTTCTCCCGAGGTTCACTTGCTTGCCGGCAAGCTAGTCCCCGTTGTGTCCCACTACACCATATGGTTCGGTGGCTAATCGGTATCACACACCGAGCCTCTCAAAGGCACCACAAGAACCTACCAATGGTGAGGAGTTGAATGACACGAGCAATCCACTAGAGTTGGAATTTGGCACTCCGCCGGGGAACCACAACAACCCCTCACAAATCACCTCTTGATTGGGGGCGGACACAATCACCAAATCCCCTCACCAATCAATCCAACACCAACCGTCTAGGTGACGGCAATCACCAAGAGTAATAAGAATACCACAATTGTAATCACTACCTAGTGCCACAAATATGAATCACAAATGCACATGAACACTAGGTTCCCAAATCCTCTCACCAAAGATTACCAACCATGGAGAGGGAGAGGAAAGGGAGGAGATCCTCTTGGAGCTCTCAAATCGATCTCTAGAGCTTGCTCTCTCACTTGATTGGGACTCAAATCAATGGAGGAGTGATAGAGGGAGGAGAGAGCTTTTCTTCCTAGGGTTTGCAAGGGAGGAAGAAGAGAGTAGAGGGGGCTCTGTTTCTTTTCTCTGGAATGTGTGGAGAGAGGAGAGAGCCGAGAGGGCGCTCTGCCTTATCTGGTTGGCCATAGCCACCACCCCACAGCACGTGGGTGGGACCATAGCCAACGGTAGGAAGGGCAAGGGTGCCCATCCCTATCCATCCCAACAGGCAAGCAGAGCCACGGTTGACGGCTATAGCAAGTAGTGCCAGTGGCGGCAACGTTCACAAAAAGCCGGAGTAAATTCTTTCAACAATCATGTTGAGAAAAAAATGGATCCAACATGAGGGAATGGAAGTAAACTTTCAATAGCTGATGGGGTGGAAACGCTGCTGTCGAAGCTGCTCACTGTAGTAAAGGGCGATATGCCGTAACCAACTTTTCCTCTTCTAGATCCACCAGAGACTCCCGATCCCCCACCTTGATTCATGTTCAATCCTACTCCAGCCCAATTTAATCGCTACTTTCCTCTAATCCAATTGATTTGGTCGCTCGTGTTGAATCAGTCGGAGGGATCCACATCTCGGGCTCAAAACTCCACTGTGCGACACCTGCTCACCCACCGCCCCCACGGTCTTTGTTGCCACGCGCCGAGCTCGCGTTCCACTTCGTCCCCCGCCGGCCACCAGGTGAATCGGATTTCACCCAAGCCATGCTTTATCAACTTGATCCGATTCCACAGTTCACTTTCTCTCTTCTGTTGTTCGCTTTTTCTTACTGCTTCCCACCATGGATGGCGACGACCCCCATGTTCCGATCCCTCGTCCAAGGAGCATGTTCCCCCTAATCCGCCCACGCCCATCGTTCCTCCTGATCCTCTTGGAATTGTGCCCACCATGCCCACTCCCACTCGCCCACCCACGCCGCCATGCAACCACCGCCTCTCTCCACGGCCCTTTCTACACATGCCTCCACACCAGAGGAAATCGAGATGGTGAGGTCACTTGAAGCTCTCCAAGTGTCGGTCCCTCGCGCCACGCCAAGTTCCAGTCGCCAGCATAAAGCTTCGCTCTCCACTCGTTCAACCTGTTGCTGTTAGTGGCTAATCCACTGGGAAATGCAGCCGGGGCCACCACGATGCCATCTCGGCGGTTTCCGGTGGATCCGTCGCTCTAGATCCCCTACGGCACGTGACAGAGCTCGCGGTCGGCATAGTCGCTGGGATTTGGGGGGTCCCCCAGGCCATGGAGATTTCAGCGGCCATGCTGGGAGGATGATTTCAGCTGGGGAACAAGATAGGGAACAACGACATTCTGAACCATCCTCTGAACTTTTACTGCACTTCTGGTGGCTGCTCTCGTGGCAATCCTTTGGGAAAGGCGCTGCGCTCCGGCCCGCCCCCGACTGCTGAGGCGCAGAGCTCAGATCTTGCCGTCCACCACAGCAACACCCAGGCCCGCCTCTACTTCAAGACACTAGGGCGCCGCTTCATGCTCACGATCAAGGTGGCGGTGATGATCAAGGCCAGCCTGATGCTGGCGGCACTTATCCTCGACGGCTACATGGCAATCGCGTACAGGCTCCGGCGCCGGCCGACAGGGCGTCACCGGCGCCATGACACACCTCGCCTGGAACTGCCGAGGCTAGGCGGGAGCCTTCGCAGTTCCACCATGGGCATCTTTCCCGCCTGTTGGGTTCGACAAAAGCTCAGGTATGTTTTATTTCAGAAACCAGAAAACTCCACAATCACTAAAACTGCTATTAAAAACCACTTCAACCTTAATGATGCATTTGTTGTTCCAGCTCAAGGCCAGTCAGGTGGCCTTTGGCTGATTTGGGGTCATGAAGTTGATATCACTATCGTTGATCATAGTCACAACTTCATCTTTGCCCTATGCATAAATAAAACTTGTAACAAACAGTATGGTTTAGTGTGTATCTATGGAGACCCTAATCACCGCTACCTATGTTATCTGGAACATGTTCTGGACTTTGTTGTACAAAACAGTAACTTGCCTATATTTTGCATGGGGGATCTTAACGAATTGATGAATGCTAATGAAAAATTAGGTCCCACTAGGGCTAATGTCAATCGTATAAATGAGTTCTGTGCGTCTGTTAAGCAATGTGGTTTTATTGATCTCGGATATAGTGGGCCTGCCTATACCTGGACTAACAAGCGCTTTTCCTCTGTTCCAACTTATGAACGTCTTGATAGATGCTTAGGCAATGCAGAATGGTGCATGGCGTTCCCGACTACAACCATCTACCATCTCCCTATGCTGTACAGCGATCATGCTCCTATCCTGGCGGTTCTTAATTCACAACGTGTTCGTACTAACAAACCTTTTAGATTTGAAAATTGGTGGTTGATGGAACAGGAATACCATGAGGTCGCCCGGCAAAGTTGGCTCCGCTCTTCAGCTCGCACTTTTGCTCAAAAAACCGGCTACCTGGCTGCCGACCTGAGAACTTGGAGAAGGAAAAAACCCAGAAACAATGATCTTCTCACCCAAATTGAAGCCCAACTCCTCGCCCAGCAAAACATCCACCCCTCCCAACAGAACCAGTCCCTACAAAAGTAGCTTACTGAAAAGCACCAAAGCCTCCTTGCCAAGGAAGAAACCTACCACATACAGCGAGCCAAAAAGAAGTGGGCTGTTATGGGGGACACAAATACTTCCTTCTTCTACCAGGCCATTGTCAAGAGGAATCGGAAGAACAGAATTACTCATCTCATCAATCCTGATGGTTCCTACTCAACTACCCCTGATCAACTTTCTGATACTTTAGTTCACTACTTCACTACTATTTCACCTCTCAGAATCCTAACCACTTACCCACGGACAACAATGCTACCCACTATGAGAATCATGTGCCTGCTCATCGTGGCCATTACCATTTAGTCACCCCCATGTGCCATGTTCCTACCACTTCTACTGCTGTTACCCATAGTACCAGCCCTACTACTACTCAGGACTGCTCACAAGCCCCTAATGCCTCATACCCCAGCACCCACGATTCCAACCACCTGCAGAATGCTATCCACAGCTACCAGGACACAGTGCAAGAAAATGAAGATTTACTACACAGTGAACTCTACAGGTACACTAACTCGGTTCCTGACTTGAATGAATTACATGATCTTATAAAGCATATGAGAAGCAATGCAGACCTGGACCTGATGGCTTGAACAGCCTTCTACAAATCAGCATGGAGTTTGTCATGTAGGACGCACAACACAAGGCGCCACAGGGCCCGTGATGTGCGCCGAGCCCATGAGCGTGCGTATGAGCGTACCAGCGCCATGCGGGAGGACGCGCAAGACACAAACTCTACCGGTGGTTAGTATGGAAAATAGATTAGCTTTCGATTATTACTCCTAGATGTAGGGAGATTAGTTACTTTATTTTGGGACACGGCCATAATATATTTCCGGGTTCGGAGAACTTTGCGGAAGAATAGCTCTATTACCAAAATATTC
>NC_089594.1:22358408-22379368 GCF_019320115.1 Miscanthus floridulus
CCGACTCCAAATGCAAAGCCCCCCCCGATACCCGCCCCCAGCAGTAGTATAGAAGAACGAGCGGAACCGCTCACCCCTGAGTAGCCGTGGCGGCGATGCAACCTTCTTCTAATTACTCTGACAGCTTCACCCCACTGCCAGTGTCTCCATCTTTGCGCTGTTGTTTGGAGGCCCAATTGTCGGATGGTGAACAGATACCTTCCCAGCTGGAGCCTGCCTCCTCTTCTGACATCACCCGATCCTGACATTCCCCTTTCCTTGAAATTCAGCTTGACCCCAAGCTGAGCATTGCGGAAAACGCCGATGCAAGTCAGTTGCCTCTTCTCATGTCAGCATTGAAGCCGAACAATCCCACTGAACTTGGATCTGACAGATAGAGGTAGCTCCTGCTTGAACAATACGAGAGCTTCTGAACTGTAAAGGTTGAACACTATGTTGAGGTTCAGTGGGCACATCTTGAATATCGTCCTCTACCTGAACTTGTGGTGGCACATGAGCCTCGAGCTGTGACACATGAACCACAGGGTGAATTCGACAAGCTTCAGGTAGATCCAGCCAATAAGCCATAGCACCAACTCGAGCTAGGATCTCAAATGGCCTAAAGTATCTGTAACTAAGCTTCTGATTGCTTCGGGGGGGCACTGGTGATTGTATATACGGCTGCAAATGCAGATACACCTTGTCACCCACCGAGAATTCCTTCTCCCGACGATGTTTATCGGCCTGGTGCTTCGTACGCTGCTAGGCATGAGCCAACTGATGCTTAACCAAATCCTCCAAGAGCCTATGCTTAAGCAACCATTGGTCTAAATCTGGAGCATGGGACTGAATATCATTAGGGATGCCAAAGTGCCTTAGAGAATGACCATAGAGGACTTCAAATGGAGAATGACCAGTGGCTGAATGAAACCAGGTGTTGTACCAGTATTCTGTAATAGGGAGCCACTTGTGCCATTGTCTTGGACAAGAATGCACACTGCAACGCAAGAAAGCTTCCACGCATTGATTCAGGCATTCTATTAGTCAATCCGTCTGTGGATGATAACTTGAGCTCATGAGCAGCTGAGTATCAGATTTCGTGAACAATTGCTGCCAGAGTGCACTAGTGAATATACGGTCTCTGTCAGAGATGATGTGCTGAGGCAAACCATGAAGCTTATAAACATTATCCTTAAATGCTTGCGCCACTTGAAGTGCTGTAAAAGGATGGGCCAATGGAATAAAATGCCCATACTTAGAGAACTTGTCCACAACCACCAGTATAGTATCAAATCGGTTGGACTTTGTAAGCCTTCCACAAGTCCAAGCACACAGTGTTCCAAGCTTGCTCTGGGACAGGCAAAGGTTGTAGCAGTCCTGGTAGTTTCTTGTGTTCCACTTTAGCCTGTTGACAAACAGCACATGCTGCAACATAGTCTTGAATGCACTTTTTCATACCAGGCCAGTGAAATATCTGCTTGATCCTGTGATAGGTAGCAGTCACTCCTGAATGACCTCCAACTCCTAAACTATGGACTGCCTGTAAAACATGGTTTTGAGCCAAGATGTTATTGCCCAACCATACCTTGTCCTGGTATTTGATAATGCCATCTTGTAATGTGAAATCCCCAACTACATCCATGGATGCTAACTCCTTCAACAGCTCAACAGATTGAGGATCATCCTGATACCCTTCTTTCAGTCGAGATAGCCAGACTGGTCTGCATGAAGACATTGCTGAAATATTCTCCTCAAAATGACAACATGACAGAGCATTAGCTGCCTTGTTAGTGGGCCCCTGCTTATAGACAATTTTGCATTGCAGATCAATAAGTTTGAGTAGGGCCTTGTGCTGTAACTTAGTGGCTACTCTTTGCTCAGTCAAATGCAATAGACTCCTGTGATCAGCCCGAATGATAAACTCCTGTTGCTGCAAATATGCCCTCCACTTCCCCACTGCTAAGATGATGGCCATACACTCTTTCTCATATGTGGAGAGCCCTTTATTCTTACTAGACACTGGCTTGCTTAGGTAGGCAACTAGGTGTCCTTGCATAAGGACAGCACCAAAGCCAAGGTCACTGGCACCAGTTTCTACTACAAACTGCTTACTGAAGTCAGGTATGGCCAGTACTAGAGCTTGGACAAGGGCTTGCTTTAGTTGCTGAAATGCAGTATCAGTCACAGATGTCCATGCATAAGGAGTTCCTTTTTTTAGCATTTCAGTTAGTGGCCTACTAATCATACCATAGTGTCGAATGAATTTTCTGTAGTAACCAGTAAGCCCCAGAAATCCTCTCAATTCCTTGACATTTCTGGGTTGTGGCCAATTCTGAACTGCAGAGATTTTTTATGGTTCAATAGCTACCCCTTGCCCAGAAATGATATGGCCCAAGTACTCCACTTGTTGCTGGACAAATGAACATTTAGACTTCTTGAGATACAACTGATGAGACCTCAATATGTCAAACACTTGCTGCAATAATTGCAAATGCTTAGCTAGGGTATTAGAGTAAATCAAAATGTCATCCATGAACACCAATATGCCTTTTCTGAGCAAATGAGCAAAAATAAAATTCATGATCAAAGGTAGCAGGTGCATTGGTGAGGCCAAAGGGCATCACAAGAAACTCAAACAACCCACTGTGTCTTAAAAGATATTTTGTGAGTACCATCAGGATTGATGCAAATTTGATGGTAACCTGCTCGAAAATCTAGCTTAGAGAACCACTGTGCTCCAGCTAGCTCATCAATCAACTCTTCCACAATTGGCATGGGATGTTTGTTTTTCACAATTTGAGCATTAAGGTGCCTATAATCAACACAAAATCTCCATGTAGCATCTTTCTTTCTGACCAGCAAGATAGGAGAAGCATATGGGCTGCTGCTAGATTTAATAATGCCATTCTATAACATTTCAGCAACTTGCTTCTCAATCTCATCCTTTTGAGTTGGTGAGTACCTATAGGGTCCCACGTTGATAGGTTGTGCTCTAGGAATCAATTGGATATTGTGGTCAAATGGTCTTGATGGGGGCAGAGATGTAGGTGTCTGAAACACATCATCATAAGCTTCCAACAGATGTTGCAGCTCCTTTGACAAAGGCATAGTATCAGGCACCAAAATGGAACACAATGTAGGTAGCTGAGCTGCAGGCACCTAGACTTTATATAGCCATTTGAACTGAATACAGTGAGTCACAGACTGTCTTCTGAGTAAGCCTTTGAGACCAGCTGCACTCAGTTGCGTGCACTTGGTCAAATCTTGTTGTAAACTCAGCTGCGTGAACTTCATCAACATTTGTGCCTAGTGAATCCACATAGGGCTACACTCCTCAAGCCAGTCCTACCCCAAGATCATGTCAAAACACCTGAGGGGCAGAATGCCTGTAGTAGAAGTGAAAGAGTAGCCTTGAGCTGACCATGGCAAATCTATCACTTTGTGAGTACACACCATAGGTCCTCCATCTGCATCCATAAACTAAGTTGGAGCACATTCTACTGCATCCACTTGTAGCTGAGCTGCTAACTGCTCACTGATAAATGTCCCCACACTACCAGAGTCAATGAGAATAAGGACATCTAACTTGCCCACTCTGCCACAAATCTTCAGGGTCTTTCTGCGAGAAGGAGCTAAATCTTTGGGTTGCCCAATTGCTAACACTATATCCTCATCTCCTTCAACTTTTTTAGAATCATCAGACTCAGCACAATCACCTTCCTCTAAAGCATCAAGAATTTCTTCCAGGACATGCAATGGAATCTGTTCAGGACACTTATGATTAGCTCTCCACTTGCCCCACACTTGAAGCACATCCCGTTCTTCCTGCGAAAGTCCCAGAGAGCTGACAATTTGCCATCGGATTCCTTTGCCTGAACAGTCTTGCCCTTATCAGTTTCCACCCCCTTCGACTTGTCTGCATTTGTCTTCCAATTATTTCTGAACTCCTTGCCACCAAAAAGAGACCGACCCTATGCCAACTCCTCCTGAATGAGCACAAGTGCACTAGCAGTGTCAACATCCTTGGGCCTGTGCAGAGCTATGACCGAGCGAATCTCATCTTTCAACCCTGTCACAAAACGATTCACAAAATAAGTATCATCATATGCATGGTTGTACAGCAACAACCCCTGAGCGAGCTTCTCAAAGGATAACTGATACTCCATCACCGAGCCCTTCTACCTAACAGCATCAAACTGCTTGAGCAACAACTGATACTAATTTTTGTCAAATTTCTCCATCACCATCTCAACCAGCTTGGCCTAGTCCGTGATCCGCCCTTTTCTCTGAATAGTTTGCAACTACATTGCTGCTGCTCCCTTGAAGTTCAGGGTAGCGAAATGAGTCTTCAGCGCCGGGGTCACCGCATACAGCTCGAAGAACACCTCGCATTGATCATGCCAAAAATGAGGATAGTCCCCGTCAAATTTCGAAAACACCATTTTGGGGAAAGGCGGTGAACGATTATAAGCAGGGGTATTCTCATCGATTGGAGCCAAGGGTGGTGGATTTGGTAAGGGGAACATACCCTTATCAAAGTCTTGTGACCGGGGTCCAAGGACACCGCCGCAGTGCTCGCCGAGCCCAACAACGGGCGGTTCTCCGTCCTTAGCCGAAGAGGATGAGGACAATCCAGGTGGAAGGTTGAGATCCCCCACCTTCAGTCCTGTCAGAAGCAGAGTGCCAACCGGAGCCAACGTCAACCACGCCTCGTTCGAATCGACTCGATTTGTGGTGAGATCAACCCGCTTGGAGACGGCGGCGAGGGATGTGGCCGCACCGTCGGCTCTCTCAAGCAATTCTCCGAGCACCTTGTCCGCGCCCGCTTGCCAAGTTCCCACGGCGTCGAGCGTGTCTAGGGATGACTGCATCATGCTTTGAAACCCCACAAACTGCTTCATCATCATCTCAAATTGGGTCGACACCTCCATCGACTTCGACATCTCCGTTTGAAATTTCGATCCTCGCTTCGGCGCCAGCCTCACGATCCTTGCTTCCAACGATCTGCGTTCATCACCAGTCTATTCAACCTCGGCTCGGCTAGATGCCGACGGGAATTACGACCAGGACGGGTGATTCACAGCGAGCTGATACCAATTGTGATGATCCACGAAGGAATCGTCAGATAACTGAAGGGAATTTGGGGAGAAATTGGAATTCAGGGTAGGAAGCAAGAGCAGCAGTTTAGGTTGGGAAGGGAACAGAGGGTTCAGAGTTCATGTTTCTGTTCTTCGATAGCCTTTTCACGAGTTCATTATAGGGCCTATATACCTGGCCAAACCCAACACACGCAACAACACGCGACAACTGTTACCCTGTGAGGTAGCCTTGGTGGCGATGCAACCTTCTTCTAATTACTCTAACAGCTTCACCCCACTGTCAGCGTCTCCATCTTCGCGCCGTTGTTTGGAGTCCTAATTGTCGGACGGTGAACAGATACCTTCCCCGCTGGAGCCTGCCTCCTCTTCTGACGTCGCCCGATCCAGACAGAGCCGTAGCGAAATCGAGCACCTTGCCGAAGATCCTGAACATCTCGACGGCGTAGATCCTGTCCTGTCCGACGACGAACGCCGCGTTGGGATCCCCTCCGGGTGCGCCAACACCTCGGTCCACTGGAGCGAGCTGAGGTCGAGCTTGAACAACGTGTGCACCACATTTTCCCTCCGGTTCACCGGCCCGTGGTGGTCTCATCCTTCATCTTGAAGTTCTCATATTCACTCTTGAGCATGTAGAGCTTGGCTCTTAACAACCTTAGTGCCCTCATATGTTTCACATAACCTTGTCCATACTTAACTTGCTAGCTCAAGATCCTTGATGCCTTCAAATACTTTTGAATCAATGCCATTGTAGATAGTGTTGATGGCCATGACATTGCATTGCTTGTTTGCTCTATCATTATCGGTGAGATGTTCGGGATCAAGAATAGCATAATCATGTTCGGTGACCTCCCAAACTCTCCTATTGATTGAGCCAAGGTACATCTTCATCTTTCTCTTCTAATAATCAAAAGAACTTGTGCCATCAAAGAAAGGTGGTCTGCCCCCAACATGGTTGAACACAACTTGAGCCATATTTTGCACCGAAGGGTGTTAATCCTTGCTAAAAATGGTGACCACTGCTTCGATACCACTTGAAGGGTCCTAATTGACTAGAGGGGGGGTGAATAGCCTAATTTTAAAATCTACAAAACACTAGAGCAATTTATTAGTAACACAAAAGGCGATAAATGCGGTTTGCTCTAGCTCTAATTATTAGACAAGCCACCTATTGCAATTCTAATAATTATAGTCTCTATGGCACACAATTGCTATGTCTTTAATTTAACACTAGTGAGCAAGCTAGAGAGCTAACTAGATCAACTAATAAAGCTATGCTACTCTACTTGCTATCTACCACTACAACTACACAAGATATATTACAAGTACGAGAGAGAGGAATTAGTTTCAATACTGACGGTGAAATGTAGAGGATGATGCCAATCACCAAATAATTAATTCCAACACAATATATATCAATCAATCCAAATCCACCGGGAGACAAATATGACACCATTGATTTTTCTCCCGAGGTTCACTTGCTTGCCGGCAAACTAGTCCCCGTTGTGTCCCACTACACCATATGGTTCGGTGGCTAATCGGTATCACACACCGAGCCTCTCAAAGGCACCACAAGAACCTACCAATGGTGAGGAGTTGAATGACACGAGCAATCAACTAGAGTTGGAATTTGGCACTCCGCCGGGGAACCACAACAACCCCTCACAAATCACATCTTGATTAGGGGCGGACACAATCACCAAATCCCCTCACCAATCAATCCAACACCAACCGTCTAGGTGACGGCAATCACCAAGAGTAATAAGAATACCACAATTGCAATCACTACCTAGTGCCACAAATATGAAACACAAATGCACATGAACACTAGGTTCTCATCCTCTTGCTCTGGTCAAGATGCAGCCAAGCCAAAAATAGAATGACACGTTCTCTCCTTTTCTATTTCTTCTAAAAAAAATATGCCAAACCACATTTAGCACAAGAAATAGCAATTTCACAAAGAATATTTTTCTAGGGATTTCCGGTGCATCTCACCACGTCACTAAGCGTACGCATATGTAAAATGAGACTCAACTTAGTGGGACTAGATGAGTAAAGCAATTATAATTTTTTTCCTTTTAATAGTACGGTTATCAAACCTAAATCACCCACACCCTTTATGGTGTCTTGGGTGGTAAAACAAAAATGGCTCTATTAATTATACCTTCGCCTTGAGCCCATTTTATTTTTTTCTTTCTTCTTTTCCAAGTTGGAGCATATATATCATCTTTTGATCACCTCCATCACCATGACCATCGTTTGCTCCATCACTTGCCATGTACCAACCTATCTTTGTATTTCACTCATGACAAAGATTAGTACAATTAGGTTTCATCAATTAACAAAAAACCAAACTAGAGCTTTCAGATGCCCACTTAGCACACATCAGCATGAAGAGCGGATTAAAACCCGTTTAGACCTATATAATACCCAAAGCCAAGTTTATGAACCCAAAAATAGTGTTTTGATAATAGAGGGACCTAAGTGACACCTCGTGCCAAGTTGAAAGACTGGCTATGAATTTTTCTCTTTTTTTATGGACGAAGAAAAAAATCAAAAGCATTTGATTTTAATTCGTTTCACTCGAAGACGATCACAAGTATTATTTTAGATTAGATGGGAGGTAGTAATGCAAGAAACAGAATCAAAAGAAACTACTTCGAAGGTGATTCTGATCTCTGTTAAAAAAGAGAGGTCACTAGAAACATTTCTACCCAGAATCTGTGTCGTCTTTAACCGTTTGGAATTGTTTCGAGTGACACTGAAGAGAATTCGAACCTATTCTCTTCTGGAGAGAATCCAAACCTATTCTCACATCCAAACGGATCTTCTATTATCAGTCAATATTTAACCAGAATAAACAGAACGTCGAGAATGAATCCATTTAACAATGGAAAAAGCGCCCATGGAGGCCATAAATGTCTTTAACTATTTACTCCATTGAAACTACATAAAACTAACTAAAAGACAACAGGAAAGCCAAAGAACATGTACTCACATCGACGATAGAGCCTGTCACCTTGGTCAACGCCAAGATTAAGATTTCTGGTATATCATACAAACCTACAACAGATCTTGGTATCATATGGTAGCCCAGGTGACAGATTTGGTTCGCAGGCAGGCTGTCAGCAACTCCGACACGGCGACTACTCCAGAGGCTGAAGAACGGGCCTCGCCATCGCCGTTGTCCAGGCCCAAGTGGCAGGCTCAGCCCAACCCGAAGACGACCGGCCCACAGCGGTGTACCTGAGTAGTATATGTATTGGGAAGACGAGAGCAGAGGGCAGGAACAATTTGTATCCAATTACTGAACTCTAATCGAACTTGTCCCCTACCTCTCGCCTCTGCTCTCTGCGGCGACGACCCTGCTGTTCGATTCCCTCTCCTACTCGTTCCTGCCGATCGGATTGCTAACAATTTGGTATCAGAGACTCGTGCATCCGTCCTGGAACCCTACCGTCCACCTCGTCCCCACTACACCCGCCTGGAACACTCTCGTGGCGTCATGGATCCCAACGTGCAACGCGTCCTCGACGAGCTCTCCGGCCTCAACCGCCGCTTCGACGAGCAGGCGGAGCAGGCGGCGGGGCTCAACAGGCAGTTCGACGACCTCGAGCGCAACCTGTCGGCGCGCAATGTGGTGGTCGGCACCCGTATCACCGACCTCTCCCGCCGCATCTGCGATTTGGAGGCGGCGCCGGCGGATCCTCAGGTGCAGGCTGTCGAGGGGCGTCTCGCCACGCTCGAGGCCAGCTTCACCGACTTCGACGCCCGCATCGTCGACTTGGAGTGCCTGCGCACGGCTAGCATCAAGGATGAGCGTGATGCCCGCGTGGATCCGGGGTTCAGGGATCCGGGGTCGTCACGACCTGGTCCCCGACCCGACCAATGGTACGTCCTCCATCCTGTTTCCCAATTCGTTTCCGTCTGCCAATTCACATCCTCACCATCCACCAATCCTTCACCATACTCACCCACCGCCACAGCCGCTCTCCGATCCACCTAGCTCCAGTTCCCACCCACCTAGCTCCAGTTCCCACCCAGCCTTGATCGCCTATCCCCCTCCTCGGCCTCCTCCTCCTCCTCCCCTCAGACAAATCTACCACTTCCAACCAAGCACGTCGCATTCCTAAACTTCCTTTTCCCCGGTTTGATGGTGAGAACCCTCGGCGCTGGAAAACCCTGGCCGAGAAATATTTTCGCATCAATTTTGTCGAGGAATACCTCTGGATCGAGATCAGCGAGATGCATTTCGACGGGCCAGCGTCGTTGTGGTACCAGCCTATCGAGCATCAGGTCCCCACTCTGTCCTGGGCTGCATTCTGTGCTCTTATGCACGATCGATTCGATCGTGTGCGCCACGAGAACTTGATCAATCAGCTTTTCCACATCCACCAAACTTCTACTGTCACCAGGTAAAAAATTCAGTCCCAACTAAATCACGTCAGGCAGGTTGCAGGCATGGGTCCTAACTCCTAACGAGGCATCCCAACTGCAGGGTTACAACCAAACAGCCCCTTTTTGTTTGCAATATAACTTCCTTAAATAGCAATTGAGAATAAAATTGGTGCCAAAACTAACAGCAATGACAGAAAAGTTCAGGAAGATAATATACCAACAGACCGAACCAGTCACATTCCACAACCACAAGAAAGTAAAATGAGCTTGACAAAGAAACTCCAATTATCCCCAAGAAAACATTGCCGGTAGCAGTTGCAGATAAACGTCTAAGCAGGAAGACCATCAAAGAACTTCATGTAGTCATCAAGCTGCTCCTCATGCCTGATCTTAACGATTGAACCATCCTCTTGCACCTGCAAAGCAACAATAAACCATATTGATTAAATGACCAATGAAGAGAATTGATAGACAAAAGAGGCAACAAATGGGGAACCTTATGAATGGACATCCCCAAAGTATCAATTCCTTACAGTTACGGTCTACCACCTGCAAGCTTTATGTGCTGTTCATATTCAAGTTGGTCTCGATGGTTAACATGCAGAACTCTAAGAAAACATTGGTTGGCCAATAGGCACAGGGGGTATTTGGAAACACAGAATTTGCAGGTTTTAAGACAATAAGAGCAACTTTGGCAATAGCCCTTATTTTAGAGCCCCAATGACCGGTTGTCAAGCTCCTCTACATGATCCCCTTCACCCTCCATGTTCTACGGCACCTCAGGCCTTGCCAGGCTTTGTTCCCTTAAGCTCCTCTAAGCCACCAGCACTAGGCTCCACTCTGCCCTAATTGGTCTGCTCAGCCTACCTTCTCAACAGCAATCAACAATCCAGAAAAGAACCAAGCTCCCCCGTCCATGGACAGATACCCATCTGCGACATTGTGGGATAGGCAAAGGGGACGCAGCGCAAGTAGGCTGGTAGGTAAGGACCAGGAGCGACAGGGTGCAAGCTGTGCGGCATGGTGTGGAATCAAGGGAAGATGGCGTGCAGGGAATTTCAAGCCAAGTTTGAGCCTCTCCACTTTTAACAGCCCCAACTCTCTACATTTGAGGCCTTAGGCAAAAAAAAAAAGGTGGCTTCAACAGGCTCAAGCACTCAAACTTGAGAGGCACCAGCATTTGCCCTTAGCCCCATTTCCCACTGGGCAAGCAAGCCATGCAAGGAGGCAGTGGAGGGTCAGGAGCAGTGGGGGTTGCAACCCTGCTGGACCTCGTTTCTTAAAATCAACAAACACACAAAACTGCTATAGTTGCTCTAAGGAAGACCCAGGCAAGTAATTGAAATTCCCTAGCGCACAGTGGGTTTTTCCATTTTCCTACAAAATAATCATGAGAAAAAAGGAATATAGGTGGTAATATGCCCCCCCGGGAGTAAAGATGGCAACGGGGACCCGATCCCCGATTCCCCGCGGGGAATTCCCCTATTAGGGGACGGGGATGGAGTCAAATATGCCTCCACGGGGATCTAAACGGGGAGAAAACGTCCCCCGTCGGGTTTGGCGGGGACGGGTCTGGGGGAGCATTCCCCGTCCCCGATACCGCATCCCCGCCCCGTTTATATACAGACTTTGCTCTCTTTCCTGATGGCCCAACCAGCCCACGAAGGCCCAATGTCTTCTGAGTATATATAACAACAATAACCCTAGTTCTACACCTTTGTGATGATTAATATCCTGCTTCTTGCTATTTAGCTATTTTTGGATTGTGATTCATGGTGTACTCTAATATTGTGTCGATGAACTCATGTGAATGATGATGAATTAACCTGAATGGTGATAAACAAATGCGGGGACGGGGATTTTTCCCCTCGCGGGGGCGGGGATGGGGGAGAAATCGTCCCCGCGAGCTTTGGCGGGGACGGGGACGGGGATTTTTTCTCCCCGCGGGGACGGGGATGGGGAGGCAACCTCCGACGGGGAATTCCCCGTTGCCATCTTTACCCGGGAGGCTGCGCTGCCACCCTCTTTAGCTAAAATATCATGTTGCACTGTTTCAAAAAAAAAATCATCACAAAAATCACGTATGTAGTACCTAAAGCTAAGTGTAGCTGAAACAATTCAGTTTGAAATTCATCTATGATGTTGAGATTCAAAAAACACAAGTGTCACTGTCAGCACATGATGAACAATGCCAGGTTGACTACTTGTTTATTTTGTTTCTTGACATATATTAATATCAAACTAACTGTTGCAACTATACTTAACTTTATGTGTTCTACATGCGTGATTTTTGTGATGATTTTTTGAAACAATGCAACATGATATTTTAGGTATCAAGGGCGCCAGCCCCCTGGGCACTGAATATGCGTTGTAGTTTGTACCCAGTATGATGAGGACATGGCACCTTCAGATATGAACAATGATTATAAGGTGCGCTCGTTCCTATATTTGCATAGTGGCTTTGGTTATAATTCACTTGGTTCCACATGTACATGTCACTATTTGATTGTAGGTTCAAATGTGTTTCATAATGGAAGTTCATCAAAGTTGAACTTTTGGTTCGTCGGCAGCCCGACAGTGCCTCATTGGGAAGGCCATAACTCATCCATCCGGAGTGCGATCGAGGTCAATGAGCACTTGATGGAAAGCTTGTTTGATAAGCTTTCAAATAGATCTGGTTCGATCTCAATATCACAACGGCAAGGCCTCCAAATCACCAATATATTCTGTCGCTGTTTCTGTTGGGAGCTACACTGTCGTTATGGGCTTGTTATTCATCCTTGGAACCCTGGCCCAAGTGGGAGCACACCCCAAGGACTTGGAGAACCCACCAAGAAAGCCCTTGGACGTCCTCCTCCTAGGCCACCACCTTAGGAGGCCAGCAAGGACGTCCAAGCCAAGCCAGAGGCCCAGTCCAATCTGAGTTCGAGTCTGCCTCGGCCATCAGGACCAGTCTGCAATAAAACGGACGTCCAGGACGCATCCGAACTCCGTTTTCGATGATCCACATATGGATGGAAAGATAATTTGATAAGGAAGCCAATCCAAGAGCTTTCATATCAAAAGCTCTTCGGAATCAACGGGAATCGTCAAAACAAGTCAGCGTCCAGAATCTGTCAGGGTGTTGCGACACCTTCTTTTGGGCCGTTGGGCCTTGTAACGTGTTGGGACACCTTTATGACGTGAAGAGGGATCTTTGGACGTTCCTTAGGCTATATAATCAGTAGCCACCAACTACTTTAGGGTTTGGGCTTTGCTTAGATTATTCTGTCAAAAAACAGTTTCACCGTTCTTCGGTTTGTGAGACCCCAACTCGTGAGATTAATCATTCATCTGTAATTTGGTTGCGTTCTTTCTTGTTCTTGCTTGTGTTCTTCGTTGCGCAGGCAGAGATTAGCCTTCTTGGCGAGGTCAACCTGGTCCGTGACTTGGTTGATAACCAGAGGAGCTGTGGTGCTAAGAATGCAGGGTTCGATCTTTCGATCTGAAGCCGGATCGGTGTGTCATTCTCCGCCACAACGATAGTTACCAGTACCTGACGGAAGATCGGGATCCCCGTCCCCATTAAGTGATGATGAGGACATGGCACCTTCGGATATGAACAATGATTATAAGGTGCGCTCGTTCCTATATTTGCATAGTGGCTTTGGTTATAATTCACTTGGTTTCCACATGTACATGTCACTATTTGATTGTAGGTTCAAATGTGTTTCATAATGGAAGTTCATCAAAGTTGAACTTTCGGTTCGTCGGCAGCCCGACAGTGCCTCATTGGGAAGGCCATAACTCATCCATCCGGAGTGCGATCGAGGTCAATGAGCACTTGATGGAAAGCTTGTTTGATAAGCTTTCAAATAGATCTGGTTCGATCTCAATATCACGTCGGCAAGGCCTCCAAATCACCAATATATTCTGTCGCTGTTTCTGTTGGGAGCTACACTATCGTTATGGGCTTGTTATTCATCCTTGGGACCCTGGCCCAAGTGGGAGCTCACCCCAAGGACTTGGAGAACCCACCAAGAAAGCCCTTGGACGTCCTCCTCCTTGGCCACCACCTTAGGAGGCCAGCAAGGACGTCCAAGCCAAGCCAGAGGCCCAGTCCAATCCGAGTTCGAGTCTGCCTCGGCCATCAGGACCAGTCTGTAATAAAACGGACGTCCAGGACGCATCCGAACTCCGTTTTCGATGATCCACATATGGATGGAAAGATAATTTGATAAGGAAGCCAATCCAAGTGGTTTCATATCAAAAGCTCTTCGGAATCAACAGGAATCGTCAAAACAAGTCAGCGTCCAGAATCTGTCAGGGTGTTGCGACACCTTCTTTTGGGCCGTTGGGCCTTGTAACGTGTTGGGACACCTTTAGGACGTGAAGAGGGATCCTTGGACGTTCCTTAGGCTATATAATCAGTAGCCACCACCTACTTTAGGGTTTGGGTTTTGCTTAGATTATTCTGTCAAGAAATAGTTTCGCCGTTCTTCGGTTTGTGAGACCCCAACTCGTGAGATTAATCATTCATCTGCAATTTGGTTGCGTTCTTTCTTGTTCTTGCTTGTGTTCTTCGTTGCGCAGGCAGGGATTAGCCTTCTTGGCGAGGTCAACCTGGTCCGTGACTTGGTTGATAACCAGAGGAGCTGTGGTGCTAAGATTGCAGGGTTCGATCTTTCGATCTGAAGCCGGATCGGTGTGTCATTCTCCGCCACAACGATAGTTACCAGTACCTGACGGAAGATCGGGATCCCCGTCCCCATTAAGTGATGATGTGGACATGGCACCTTCGGATATGAACAATGATTATAAGGTGCACTCGTTCCTATATTTGCATAGTGGCTTTGGTTATAATTCACTTGGTTCCACATGTACATGTGACTATTTGATTGTAGGTTCAAATGCGTATCATAATGGAAGTTCATCAAAGTTAAACTTTCGGTTCGTCGGCAGCCCGACAGTGCCTCATTGGGAAGGCCATAACTCATCCATCCGGAGTGCGATCGAGGTCAATGAGCACTTGATGGAAAGCTTGTTTGATAAGCTTTCAAATAGATCTGGTTCGATCTCAATATCACGTCGGCAAGACCTCCAAATCACCAATATATTCTAGTCGCTATTTCTGTTGGGAGCTACACTGTCGTTATGGAGCTTGTTATTCATCCTTGGGACCCTGGCCCAAGTGGGAGCTCACCCCAAGGACTTGGAGAACCCACCAAGAAAGCCCTTGGACGTCCTCCTCCTTGGCCACCACCTTAGGAGGCCAGCAAGGACGTCCAAGCCAAGCCAGAGGCCCTAGTCCAATCCGAGTTCGAGTCTGCCTCGGCCATCAGGACCAGTCTGCAATAAAATGGAACGTCCAGGACGTATCCGAACTCCGTTTTCGATGATCCACATATGGATGGAAAGATAATTTGATAAGGAAGCCAATCCAAGTGGTTTCATATCAAAAGCTCTTCGGAATCAACGGGAATCGTCAAAACAAGTCAGCATCCAGAATCTGTCAGAGTGTTGCGACACCTTCTTTTGGGCCGTTGGGCCTTGTAACGTGTTAGGACACCTTTAGGACGTGAAGAGGGATCCTTGGACGTTCCTTAGGCTATATAATCAGTAGCCACCACCTACTTTAGGGTTTGGGTTTTGCTTAGATTATTCTATCAAGAAACAGTTTCGCCGTTCTTCGGTTTGTGAGACCCCAACTCGTGAGATTAATCATTCATCTGCAATTTGCAATTTGGTTGCGTTCTTTCTTGTTCTTGCTTGTGTTCTTCGTTGCGCAGGCAGAGATTAGCCTTCTTGGCGAGGTCAACCTGGTCCGTGACTTGGTTGATAACCAGAGGAGCTGTGGTGCTAAGATTGCAGGGTTCGATCTTTCGATCTGAAGCCGGATCGGTGTGTCATTCTCCGCCACAACGATAGTTACCAGTACCTGACGGAAGATCGGGATCCCCGTCCCCATTAAGTGATGATGAGGATATGGCACCTTCGGATATGAACAATGATTATAAGGTGCGCTCGTTCCTATATTTGCATAGTGGCTTTGGTTATAATTCACTTGGTTCCACATGTACATGTCACTATTTGATTGTAGGTTCAAATGCATTTCATAATGGAAGTTCATCAAAGTTGAACTTTCGGTTCGTCGGCAGCCCGACAGTGCCTCATTGGGAAGGCCATAACTCATCCATCCGGAGTGCGATCGAGGTCAATGAGCACTTGATGGAAAGCTTGTTTGATAAGCTTTCAAATAGATCTGGTTCGATCTCAATATCACGTCGGCAAGGCCTCCAAATCACCAATATATTCTATCGCTGTTTCTGTTGGGAGCTACACTGTCGTTATGGGCTTGTTATTCATCCTTGGGACCCTGGCCCAAGTGGGAGCTCACCCCAAGGACTTGGAGAACCCACCAAGAAAGCCCTTGGACGTCCTCCTCCTTGGCCACCACCTTAGGAGGCCAGCAAGGACGTCCAAGCCAAGCCAGAGGCCCAGTCCAATCCGAGTTCGAGTCTGCCTCGGCCATCAGGACCAGTCTGCAATAAAACGAACGTCCAGGACGCATCCGAACTCCGTTTTCGATGATCCACATATGGATGGAAAGATAATTTGATAAGGAAGCCAATCCAAGTGGTTTCATATCAAAAGCTCTTCGGAATCAATGGGAATCGTCAAAACAAGTCAGCGTCCAGAATCTGTCAGGGTGTTGCGACACCTTCTTTTGGGCCGTTGGGCCTTGTAACGTGTTGGGACACCTTTAGGACGTGAAGAGGGATCCTTGGACGTTCCTTAGGCTATATAATCAGTAGCCACCACCTACTTTAGGGTTTGGGTTTTGCTTAGATTATTCTGTCAAGAAACAGTTTCGCCGTTCTTCGGTTTGTGAGACCCCAACTCGTGAGATTAATCATTCATCTGCAATTTGGTTGCGTTCTTTCTTGTTCTTGCTTGTGTTCTTCGTTGCGCAGGCAGGGATTAGCCTTCTTGGCGAGGTCAACCTGGTCCGTGACTTGGTTGATAACCAGAGGAGCTGTGGTGCTAAGATTGCAGGGTTCGATCTTTCGATCTGAAGCCGGATCGGTGTGTCATTCTCCGCCACAATGATAGTTACCAGTACCTGACGGAAGATCGGGATCCCCGTCCCCATTAAGTGGTATCAGAGCTAAGGTATACCGTCAGGTTCACTTTTATTCCCTAGTTTGAGAGTTTCGCATTCGTCCTATAGTCCAGTGCCATACTTTTATTTCCTATCCTAGAACCTTCCGCGCCATAGCCTTTGCATATTTCAGTTTCAGAGTTCGCTTTGTTGAGTTTATGTCCTAGGTCAAAGTTTTATTGCTGGTTTAGATTATGTTCTTTTCTAGTTTGTGTTGAACTCTTCACTCGCCGCTATTCCGTATCACCATCGGTTTGCATCTTGTGTCCACTAAATCTCTGATTCGAGCAGCTTCCTTAAAACAGTCATAACTTTTGCATCCGAACTCGAAACGGGGAAAATTTTATATCTACGGAGAACGTCAGAAAATTTTAGATCTATTTCATCCCAGCATAGATGGGTTCGCAAAAATTAGATTTGCGAAATTCGATTAGGAAAATTGAGTTTCTGGGCCCACAAGTTTTGATATGCTTTTTAGAGCACAGTCCTAATTTTCTATAGGCAACATCTTTTATTCAATTGAGCTCAAATTTTTTGTGGTTTATTCTTGTGTGCTCCTTGCTGAGAAAAAAATATCAAAAGAGCAAAAGCAAGAAAAAAAAAGATTGGACAAAAAAAAATAAAAGAAAAAAATAGTAAAAGAGAATAGAAGATATCGAAAAGGAGCACATAAGAAACACTCAATAGCTCTATTATTTGTGGTACCTTTTGCCTTGTTCATATCCGTTGCTACCTTTAATACTTGTTTCCTTTCATCCTTGTTTCCTCTCTTGTTTATCACAACTGGTGATAGAAACACGTATAGGCCAGCAACTAGGACAAGTGCTCTGGACATTTATTCAATATTGCTGTCTGTCACTGACTTGTGTGCCACATATATATATTTATTCTTTTTCGTGCCTCCCAAGCTCCACATATACTTCAGATCGGTATAGAAAAAGACCCTTGCAATCTCGGTACCACTGCCTCACAGGTATCACGAACTAGCCGCCGATTGTACCGCCACTGTTTGCGTTGGTAAGAACTTTGTAAGAGCTTGGTAAGACGCTTCCACTTGTTGTGAAAAGTGACACCACTGCAACCACGTAGTCATTTGGTAGGGATAACTTTCACCGTTTGTTCCTTGTTTTTGTGTTTACAATGATAGGTTGTTCGTATCCACCGACTTATGATGGTATAGGTGCTGATGAGTACATGGAGTGGGAAATTGCCATCGATAACATATTTGCTACTCGCTTTATGTGTCCAAGGAGAAAGGTAAAAAATGCAGCTAGTGTTTTGCTACATTATGCTTTATCTTGGTGGGAGTCTTTAGATCCTTCTGATAAGCCTCAAACTTGGAATGATATGAAACTTCTTATGCGAGAAACCTTTGTTAATCCACCTCCTGTTTGGACTTCATATGATGAGGTGCACCATTTAGAGGAAGAGTCTGTTATTATTCCTCCTACTATGCCTAACCTTTTGCAGGACAATGTAGAAAAGAGCAAGGATGACGTGACTAGAAAATGAGAAGCTCACAGCCTCATGTGAAAATTTAGAACCATCAACTATTACCCCTTGCTGAACGTAAGAGCAAAGGTAATGCCCATGATGCTAAACTCACAGAAGGTGAGAGTTCTCTTGATGTGCTGAATTTTTCCACCAATCATGCTATGATAGAGCAAATTTTAGTGGAGCATTCGCTTGATTTACCTTTGTCACAAGATGATTTGCTTGATGTTTCTTATGACAAAGATGACTTGCATGATGATATTTATGTTATACCCATGCAATCATTGAAGAATGATCATGCTACATGTGTGCTGAAAATGAGCACTTGTGCTGAAAATAGACTTGTTATTCATAATGCTAGTGAAGTTGATGAGCTGAAATTATTGTCTTCTTTAAATACTTTGGGTTACATTGAATTTGATGTTCCGTGTAATCTTAGTTCTTTAGAGGAGAAACTTTATGCATATGCTGATTTGCCATGGTTCTCTAGACATACATATCATTTTATTGGAAAATATAATTGTAAAGGAGAGTATATGGTGCATCGTGTCTATATTTGTTCAAATCTGAAATCTCCTTATATTGTGCAAAAGTATGATCAACCAAAGGATTGCAATTGCTATAATCTTGTCATGTCAAGTTCCCCTAGTTTTGTTATAAAGAAACATGTTAAATTTCAAGAAGGGGAGCAATGTTGGCTACTATCGACAACTTGTCCACCAGCTAAGCTCAAACCGAGGACGGTTTGTTGTCAATAAGGGGAGGATGATGAGGACATGGCACCTTCGGATATGAACAATGATTATAAGGTGCCCTCGTTCCTATATTTGCATAGTGGCTTTAGTTATAATTCACTTGGTTCCACATGTACATGTCACTATTTGATTGTAGGTTCAAATGTGTTTCATAATGGAAGTTCATCAAAGTTGAACTTTCGGTTCGTCGGCAGCCCGACAGTGCCTTATTGGGAAGGCCATAACTCATCCATCCGGAGTGCGATCGAGGTCAATGAGCACTTGATGGAAAGCTTGTTTGATAAGCTTTCAAATAGATCTGGTTCGATCTCAATATCACGTCGGCAAGGCCTCCAAATCACCAATATATTCTGTCATTGTTTCTGTTGGGAGCTACACTGTCGTTATGGGCTTGTTATTCATCCTTGGGACCCTGGCCCAAGTGAGAGCACACCCCAAGGACTTGGAGAACCCACCAAGAAAGCCCTTGGACATCCTCCTCCTTGGCCACCACCTTAGGAGGCCAGCAAGGACGTCCAAGCCAAGCCAGAGGCCCAGTCCAATCCGAGTTCGAGTCTGCCTCGGCCATCAGGACCAGTCTGCAGTAAAACGGACGTCCAGGACGCATCCGAACTCCGTTTTCGATGATCCACATATGGATGGAAAGATAATTTGATAAGGAAGCCAATCCAAGTGGTTTCATATCAAAAGCTCTTCGGAATCAACGGGAATCATCAAAACAAGTCAGCGTCCAGAATCTGTCAGGGTGTTGCGACACCTTCTTTTGGGCCGTTGGGCCTTGTAACGTGTTGGGACACCTTTAGGACGTGAAGAGGGATCCTTGGACGTTCCTTAGGCTATATAATCAGTAGCCACCACCTACTTTAGGGTTTGGGTTTTGCTTAGATTATTCTGTCAAGAAACAGTTTCAGCCGTTCTTCGGTTTGTGAGACCCCAACTCGTGAGATTAATCATTCATCTGCAATTTGGTTGCGTTCTTTCTTGTTCTTGCTTGTGTTCTTCGTTGCGCAGGCAGGGATTAGCCTTCTTGGCGAGGTCAACCTGGTCCGTGACTTGGTTGATAACCAGAGGAGTTATGGTGCTAAGATTGCAGGGTTCGATCTTTCGATCTGAAGCCGGATCGGTGTGTCATTTTCCGCCACAATAATAGTTACCAGTATCTGATGGAAGATCGGGATCCCCGTCCCCATTACAGTACTCCGGCGGCCTCAACTTCAGGTTGTAGGTGGAGGCCATGCTCATGCAGTAGGCACCTGCGTCATGAACAACCAGTCCAGCTCCCTACAAGGACAATATGTCAGAAGGAAACAGAGGAGACACTAGTCATCAAATAAAACATAATATAATGGCTTTGAAAAAGACCTCATCAGGCGTTGGAAGTTCCCTATCTTTTCCAAGAAAATCTGCGGACTCACAAACTGGTCCAACAATATCGAAGGTCGCTACTTCGGCACCAGGAGTGGGGGGAGAGACCAGTTCGATATGCTGCCACATGAGTAACAAGAGCTGAAATAACTTTCTTCACATGATATTTTTTGTTTATTCGGTTAACATGATTTTCTATGCATTTCAATGAAAAATGAAACCTAAACATAAATGCTTCATCAAGTTGCTGCAATCATAGTGCTTCATTAAGTTGCTGCAATCCCTGAGTGATGCATAGTTGACTAAGTGCCCGCCTAAAAGAGATTCAGCAGTGGAAACAACAATCATAAAATAAATCTATGGCAAGAATGAGATGTATTAGTATCGTATCATTCCAAAACTAAGACTAAATCCTTTACTCTCAGCACATTACCTAAATATTTAATCTACTGTGTGGTGTCTAGGTGATGCTGAGAACATAGGTGTGTAGTTGAACTTTCTGAGCCTTCACCAGTAAATTACCCATATACTCCCTCCGTATCGTAATTAGATGACGTTCCGGAGGCCAGGCCGTTTGCGGCAAAAGATGACGTTCACGGTACCGAGGGCAACTTTGGACGCGATTACCCCTAGTCAGGCACGCGCGCCGCCCGTTCGCATGGCCGCCCGTTCGCATGGCTCGTCATTAATCGCGGACTCCTCGACTGAAGAGATCGCTGCGGTCGCCCCCCG